>NC_143587.1:25884999-26140448 GCF_048544385.1 Mastigoproctus giganteus
GAGAAGATTATTGTTTTGTCCCTAGTCAGCCACTCCTGGTGGCAGTGGCCACAGTGTACTAATGTGGAATTTAATTAAAGCCTTAACTACCGTCAATGATAAAGGGAAAGGCTTTTGCTTTAATAAGGGTGACTACAATAGTCTCGGATGTTTTTAAATTCTATGCAGTAGGACCAATTGATGAACAGTAAATCCTAAATGGGAAGCATTCAGGGAAGTAATCATAGATGCTACTAGGCTTTTCATACCAATGCAGAAATACTGTTCAAGGTTTAGGCCTAAATGGATGCCAGATAAATACTGAGACACATGGCAGGGGAAAAAAATACATGGGATGCACATAAATTATGGGGTGACACAGAAGCTTATGGTATCTATAAATTAGTCTATAATCAAGTCACAAATGAGGTTAGGCAAGCTAAGGCAGTTTATGAGAAGTATTAGGCAAAGAATGCAAAAGACAGCAGCAAAGACTTCTATGCTTATAGTAATAGCAGAAGGAAAGGGTTGAATCACATTGGAGCACTTGATGTCAATGGATTAATTAACTGTCAATGACCCTGCTCAGGTTTCTGACAAATTTAATAGGTATTTTGCAGCTACATTCACATGAGGAATTCTTCAGGGAATGGAATGACAAAATATGATCAAACTCTGACAGAGAGCTAAATGATTTTGTGATAATGGAAACTAAAGTGGGAGAGAAATTGTTAAAGCAAAAGATAAAAAAGGCACCTGGGGTGGCTGGAATCTATCCAATATATTAAGGTGGCAAAGAGGGAAAGTAAACTCTTAGCCATAATTATTAGAGCATCAGGAGAGGTCCCTATGGAATGGAGATGTGCAAATGTATCTTCAATTCATAAAGGGGAGGGTGTCAAAGACATGAGTAATTACAGACTCCTATTAGCTTAATGTCTGTTCCAGGGAAAATAATGGAGTCACTGGTTAAAGAAGTAATGCAGGACCATTGTTTAAACTTAAATTTAATCAAATCCATGCTGTGACTGCACTATAATTGCATTAGACATAAATGCAATTATAGTGCAGTCACAGCATGGATTTGTTAAGGGGCAGTCGAGTCTAACAAATCACATTGGATACTATAATGCAGTGACTAAGGAACTGGATGTAAAAATAATTTTTACATCATATACTTGGATTTCAGGACAGCTTTTGATACTGTTGCACATAAAAGACCCGTACAAACTACAGCAATATTATTATTATTAGCTACATGGTACAAGGAAGCTTGAGGCTTATGCTACACTAGCCAAAAAAAAAAAAAATTTCCTGAGTTACCCTGAGAGAGAGAGAGAGAGTGTCAAAAGTAGAAGGGAATCACCAAGAAAGAGAAGAATGATGATATCCAGCTCAGGACCCTGGGTGTGCCAAGCCTATACTCACCAGATGAGAGTCCCTGGGGTTAAATATAGCAGTAACTTGCCCTTAATGTTACTGCTATGTATAAGGCAAGTTACTGCTATGTATAAAAGGATGGATGGATGGTTGAGTGGAAGAAAACAGAGAGTGATTATCAATGGGTACTGCTCTTCCTGGACTAACATTATTAGTGAAGCCTCTCTCCCCCCAGGGTTCAGTGCCGGGCCCGTTGTTATTTTCGGTATTTATTAAGGTATAACAACAATTAATATCCAAGTTTGCAATGATACAAAGGTTGGCAGGGTGGTTAATAACAGTAATCAGGGTGAGCTAGTGCAACCAGATCAAGTAAAAGCAGGTTGATGGGCTGAGAAATGGCAACTGAAGTTTAACATTGACAAATGAAAATTACTGCATATGGGTAGCAGTAATCCCAGAGTAATTTATCAACAGTGTAGTACCATACTTAGGGTAGTGGAATTCAAAAAGACCTGGGAGGTGGTAATTGTGCAGTCAGATATGAAAATATCTGAGCAGTGAGAGGCTGCAAGGACAGTTCATGGCAGTTTTTATCAATGGTATGTAGAAACCTTACTAGCAGGGATAAATAGGTAATTATCCCATTGTATAAAGCAGTGGTAAGGCTGCATCTTGAGTACAGTATACAGGTCTGGAGGCTTCCCTTTAGGAAGGATGTAGATCAGCTGGAACTGGTGCAGAGAAGGGCAACCAGATTGGTGATGGGAACAAAAGGGTTCTCTTACCTAGAAAGGCTTCAGTTGTGAAAACTGCTGCATCTGGAGGCTAAGCACCTGTGGGAATATCTGATTGAGGTGTTTAAGGAATTGACTGAGTAAGCTAAATGTTGATGGCATTCTTCCTCTTTTCGAGACTACCCACATGAGGAGGCATAAATTCAAGTTGAGGAAGAATGGTTGCAGGTTAGATATGTGGAATTTTGCCTTTAGCCAGTGGGTTGTTTTTGGAAGTGGTTGGTTGGTTTGAATAAATTCAATGAAGAACTAGACAAATTCTTAGAGGGTATGGATGAGTGAAGTGTGTATTTTTTTTTTTTTGGCTGATTTTATATAAGTTTGCTTTCTTACATCATTTGTCAGTGCTATTACTACTACAAGTATAAAGGTACGTCTGGATCAGCCTACCAGACATGCCCTCTCAGATATGGGCACACTTTCCAACCCTGCTCCACTGATGACTCAGTGAAAGAATCATTATATTGTGATCTCTTCCCATGCTCACTACATGTAACCTTACATGCCAGCTGTACACTTACACTTGCCCTGAATATTAACTGTCTTCACCCAGCTAAGTTTTCATTCCCATTATGCAGCCCATTTTCCTCAATTAGGATAGGTGGTCCTATTTAAATTTTCTTTCAGTGTATAAAGCACTGTCATCAAGGGCTCTCTAAGGAGGCAGTAACAAGTGCTAAAATATACATTTATTCTTGCAAAAAAAAAAAAAAAAAAAAGCTGTAATCCTACAACTCTACTAAAATTAAGTTAAAATTCTACTGTGTGTCCCCCCCCACTGGATGGCAGGCAGTTAACTCCACAAACTCTCCCATCGCATGGCTTGGATAACCTTATTAGTTCCAGTTTTCAAAAATATTATTACTAATAACTATGAGGTATGTCAAAAAAATTAATAAGATTGATTTTATAAAATATGATGTGGCAGCACTGCACATGCATATTGCATATTAGCATGCAGGCTGAATTTTCTCTACACAATGATAGTAATCATATCTTGTTGTGTTCAGTGTATGTTGAGTCATTGTGAAGTAAGCAACCACGTGTTTGTTGACAAAAAATGGAGCATAAAAATATTGAGCAACATTACACCATCAAATTTGAGTAAGCATGATGGAAATGTATAAAAAGAAGTTAAACAACAGAGGAGAATGTGGAGAGGGTAAGGGCTCTGATTGTGTCTGACTTACAGTTGACTGTGAGAATAATGACCGCTGAGCTGAACATGAGTCACTGAGCCATCCATAAGGTTTTAATGAGTATCTGAGTATGCACAAAATTTGTGTGAAAATGGGGCCAAAAAAAAAAAAAAAACTCACTGCTGA
Source organism: Mastigoproctus giganteus (assembly GCF_048544385.1). Lineage (NCBI taxonomy): Eukaryota > Metazoa > Arthropoda > Arachnida > Uropygi > Thelyphonidae > Mastigoproctus > Mastigoproctus giganteus. The sequence continues at coordinate 25,888,481 of NC_143587.1, forward strand.
AGAACAGAAGCAAAATCAGAAGAATATCTGCCTTGACCATGTTGAAACTGAGCCAGAGTTTCTTCTTCCTTCACCAAGTGATAACAGGTGACAAAACACAGATTTCTAAGTAAGATCCAGAAACAAAAAGGTACACTGCAAATTCACCACACCCAAAGAAAGCACAAATAAGCAAATCCAGAATAAAATCAATGTTCATCTGTTTTTTTTTTTGATCAGTGTGGAGTGGTGCACAAACAGTTTGTCTCAAGGTAAAACTGTCAACCAAACTTTCTATTGAGAAGTGCTTGAATGGCTATGGAAAAGGATTCTCCATATTTGACCTAGGCTAAAAACTGGATTCTGCATTCCGACAATGCAGTCTGCCACTACAAGATGTCTGTTATAGATTTTTTTATCTACAAAATCATTCCAGCACCTGCAGCCACCATATTCCCTGGACTCACCATACAACTTTTTTATTTTTCCAAAGATCAAGAATTGCCCAAAAGGATATCATTGAGGGACGATTGGCAACAGCCAGAGTGGCATAACCGATACACAGAGGGACATTACAAAAGACGACTTTCAGAACTGCTTCTAGGGATAGAGCATTGGAGATGATGTGTAGCTTTCCAAGGAAGCTACTTTGAAGGAGGGAATCTTCAATTGTAGAAAATTTTACAATAAATTTTTTTATAAAATCACTCATTAATTTTGTGGTAATTAATAACCACAGCCTCCCATTATATCTCAGAATCTTTTTACACTGCATACCATTAATTTATACATGCTACCATCCAGTTTGGTGTTTTCATAGTCCACTCGATCATCATGGCTAAACAGTGACTCAGACTAGTATGTAAGGAAGGTATATCACCACACAAATTAGTTTTTGTTATGGTGTGTGTGTGTGTGTGTGTGTGTGTGTGTTATGGGGTTTTAATGGCACATAAGCTGCTAGGGCTATAGTGTGCCTATTCATAGGAAAATGCTAAAAAACAAAATTCAGGTGAAACTAATTTTATTTTAACCATTTTTATTACAGAAATCTTTTAGAATTTATGATAGATTCAAATTTTTTTCAGAAAATAGAAAAATTCATTGATGTTTGCATCGTTGCCAATAATATATTTTAATGTCATCAGTTCTCGAAGATTTTTTAGAGAAAACAGGACGGATGTTCTGTCCTGTTGATAGTGAGGACAGTCAGTTAGAATACATTTGACTGTTAAATGTGCTGGGGAGGATCCTCTCCTGTTGTTATGTTGTTATTATTTGGTTTTTAGGAGCATTAGCAACTAAGGCCATATTGCTCCGGGATATGCGGTGGTCATTCCCTGAATGACCACCGCATATCAGGGAAAGGTCATTCCCTGAATGACCTTTCCGCATCCTCCGTATTTGGTGGTGACGGGCTCGAACCCCGGTCTAATCAAGAAGCGTGTGCTACGCACTGCTGCTCCTTCCCACCTGGCTACGGAGGCGCCTCCTCTCCTGTGAGTAGATAAAGGTGAGTCAGATGTGTATATCTTATTCATGCTTGTGCAAGTACCACTTCTTATCTTCACACTGTTTTGGTGCTAGAGAGCCAAAGCTTTGGATCCTGTTTCAACTAATAAATTTTATTATTGGTTTATGTGTTTTTGTATGGTGTGATTATAGTCAGAGGCTAGAACAGGGACAGGGGTTAAATCATAAGTTGATGGATTTTTGACAGCTTTTTTTATTATTATTATTATTATTATTATTATTATTAGCTATATGGTGGAAGGAAGCCTGAGGCTTATGCTGCACCAGCCAAAAAAAAATTCCCGAGTTACCCCGAGAGACAAAAGTAGAAAAGTAGAAGGAAATCACCAAGAAAGAGAAGAATGATGATATCCAGCTCAGGATCCTGGGTGTGCCAAGCCCATACTCACCAGATGTGAGCCTCTGGGGATCAGCGAGCTCATTCTCCTTTGTCTCCGAATGCACTGATCCAGCAAAAGGTCACATTGATGACATTCACCGATTTGTAATAGGTGGCTTCTGATTTGGTTTAACACAGAGTGTATCTTGTAGGAAGAATTTTGAATTGCTGAAATTGGGCTGAGAGAATCTGTGTATACTATGTATTTTAAAGATGGGTAGAGATTCAGGTTTTCTAAAGATAATTTTATTGGATGAAGTTATGCAGAGAAGCTGCTATACTCAGGTGAAAGGGCAGCCGAAATGAAAGTAGAGGGAAATACTGCTGCTGCAGCAATGGCTGAATGTGATTTGGAGCCATCCGTATATATATATTGGCAAAAAATCAACATATTTCTGAATATGGCTTGCATGGAGTTGTTTCACATTAATTGTCGGTAGGTAATTCTTTCCTCATTTATGAAGTATCACATAAGTATCACACATAAGTATCACAGATCAATTGAGAAGGGAGAGTCCAAAGTGGTTGAGAGTAATTCATTACTTGTTGCTTGTTGAAAATAGGAACATTCCAACTCTGTGTTAATTCAATACAATATAATAATAAGCCTGCTGGTCTTACTTTACTGGGTTTATTTCTATAGAGATTTTTCATTGGTGGATTAAAGAGATATGATTCAATAGGATGCTGACAACAGCTTTGTATTCTGGCTGCATACTCAAGTAGTAGGGTTTTTCTGCAGAGGCAAAGAGGAGGCTCATGAGCTTCAATATATGAATTATGGGTAGGAGATGTCCTGAAAGTACAAAATGCAATCTACAATGCACTGCTGTGTAGGATAAAGCCAGCATAGTATACTCTTTCGGGCAGAATCATAGAGGGGAGCACCATAATCCAAACGGGACCTGATCAATGCTCTATATAAGAGCAGCAAAGTTGTACGGTCTACTTCCCAAGACAGGGCAGATAAAGCTTTTACTATGTTCAACTTTTTGAGACAGGTAGCACACATAAATTTAATGTGCTACCTGTCTACCTGTGTCAAAGAAATTTAACTTCTTGTCAAGGATTAATCCCAAGAATCTCATGTTGTTAGTCACTGGAATGGTAAAGTTTGACATATGAAGTTCAGGATCTGTATGCAATTTACATAGATTGCAAAAGTGTATAGCGACAGTTTTCTGTTGTGGAAGATGATAGCCATTGAGCACTGCCCACTTTTGTATTTTATTCAGGGATATCTACAATTGACATTCAATAGATCTCATGTTCTGAGAATGACAGAAAAGAGAGAGCTCATAAAGGTAAGCCTCAACAGTATTTGAGAGTTCGTTTGTAATTGAGTCAATTCTAAGGGCAAAGAGGGTTGCACTCAGTACAGACCCTTGCAGAACTCATAAAGGCAAGCCTCAACAGTATTTGGGAGTTCTTTTGTAATAGTCAATTCTGTCAATTCTAAGGGCAAAATGGATTGCACTCAGTACAGATCCATGCAGAACATTCTTTCTGCAAGAATGCAGTAGAAAGGGAGTCAAAATATCGGACTTGAAAAGAATGACTCCATTAAAGATTCTTAATGAATATAGGCAGGTTGCCTCATAGACCAAGAGCATGCAGGTCTCTGAGAATGCTGTGATGCCAGGTAGTATCAAATGCCTTCTCTATGTCTATGGAGACCATAACAAGTTAATTTTTCACAAAGGCATTGCGAATTTGGCCTTGATCATGAGATCTAATGCAGACCTGTTTTGGCGAAAGCCATGCTGACTATTACTCATTAGATGTTGACCTTCAATCATCCAAACGAGTGGTCTGTGGATCATTTCCTCAAGGATTTTAGGAGGCAACTGGAGAGGGAAATTTGGCTGGTAAGGTTTCCAGATTTCAAAAAGACCAGAACTGTGGTGTGATGCCAAGATGTAGGATAAATGTTTTCCAGAAATATTCAATTATAAAATAAAAGCAGCAGTATCAAAAGCAAAAAGTATCAAATGCCTTCTCTATGTCTATGGGGACCATAACAAGTTAATTTTCCACAAAGGCATTGCGAATTTGGCCTTGATCATGAGATCTAATGCAGACCTGTTTTGGCGAAAGCCATGCTGCCTATTACTCATTAGATGTTGACCTTCAATGATCCAAACGAGTGGTCTGTGGATCATTTCCTCAAGGATTTTAGGAGGCAACTGGAGAGGGAAATTTGGCTGGTAAGGTTTCCAGGTTTCAAAAAGACCAGAACTGTGGTGTGATGCCAAGATGTAGGATAAATGTTTTCCAGAAATATTCAATTATAAAATAAAAGCAGCAGTTGTAAACGTTTGTCATCAAGTGCTGTAACATGACGTAATGTATTCCATCTGGCCCCGCAGCACTGTTGTGTGTTGTTCTAATAGTAGTAGTAGTACTAGTAGTGGCATGTGATGCAAGAAAGCAAATGTATGAGCTTATGCAGCATCAGCCAAAAAAAAAAAAAAATCACACCATTCCCTCCAAATGCCTGTCCAGTTCCTCCTTAAATTTATTCAACCTATCAACTTCCACAACGACAGATGGAAGTTTGTTCCAGCAATTAACCACCCGCTGGCTAAAGACAAATTTCCGCACATCTATTCTTTTTTTTTTTTTTTTTTATGAGAACCCCAAACACGAGAGGTATTAGAACCTATAGAACTTAGTACCGTGCTTGGGTTGGAGGTTGAAAAGACGAAAGAAGATATTTGTTGACATTGGACTTGAACTTCTGTAGATTGTAATTTTCAGGAAATACGTATGAAGGAGGGTTGTTCCAGAAAACGGCAGTTGAATGAATAAATGAGGAAGATGAAAAGTTGGTTCTGTGGGTTTGAAGATGGACAGTAAATGGATGTTGACTGATGGCGGCACGTGTTCGGACTGTTTTGAAAGAGAGAGCGGGAATTATAGAAGCCAATTCAGAAGAACAGTGCCCGTGGAAGTATCTGTAGAAGAGACATGCAGCAGAAACAGTACGTCTATGAGAAAGCGAGTGGAGAGACTCTGTTAGAGATGAATCATTAATTAACCTAACTGCCCTCTTCTGAATGGAATCAAGAAGCCTGAGAGAGGTTTTGGGGGCACCACCCCAGATGTGGGAACAATATTCCATGGCAGGGCAGATTTGCGATTTATACAGAGTCAACAGCTGTTTGGAAGAAAAGTAATGCCGAGAGCGAAAGAGAAAACCAAGTTTTTTAGATGCAGAGGAAGCAATATTTGTAATGTGCTTGTGCCAAGAGAGATTAGAAGTCAGCGTAATCCCCAAAAGAGATATATCATTTTGCCTAGAAATCGGAGTGTCACTAAAGATAAGCATAGGAGCAGAAGAATCCTTTTTGCGAGATATAAGACAAGACTGAGTTTTAGAAGGGTTGAAATCAACTAAGTTGTCTTTGCCCCACTGGAGAATTACCTGAAGATCGGCATTTAAGGAATTGGCAGCAGATTTTCGAAAACTTGAAGCTGATTGAGCAGGACAAGGTTTCTCAAAATGGAAAGTTGAATGCAATGTGCTATCATCGGCAAAACTATGGATAGGATTTCCAGTCAATGGAAGAAGGTCATTGATATACAGGAGGAAAAGAGTGGGGGAAAGAACTGAATCTTGGGGGACACCGGCATTAGTGGAGAAGTTAGAAGACAGAAAGCCATCTACCATCACCCTCAGTGAGCGATCAGAGAGAAAACTGGATAACCAAATACTAAAAACAGTTGGCAAACCATAAGATGGAAGCTTGTTTAGAAGACCTTTATGCCAAACACGATCAAAAGCCTTTGAGATGTCAAGAGCAACTACTTGTGTTTCACCGAACCTTTCCATTGAATTAGTCCATTAGTCCATTAGTGGAGAAGTTAGAAGACAGAAAGCCATCTACCATCACCCTCAGTGAGCGATCAGAGAGAAAACTGGATAACCAAATACTAAAAACAGTTGGCAAACCATAAGATGGAAGCTTGTTTAGAAGACCTTTATGCCAAACACGATCAAAAGCCTTTGAGATGTCAAGAGCAACTACTTGTGTTTCACCGAACCTTTCCATTGAATTAGTCCATAAATGGGTAACATAAGCCAGAATATCACCAGTGGATTGACACTGACGGAATCCATACTGGCGATCGTTGATCAGACGGAAGGTTTCTAAGAGTTGCCAGTTAATTGATTTCTCCATTACTTTAGAAAGAGTAGAAGTAATTGCAATGGGACGATAATTGGATGGGAGGGATTTGTCACCCTTTTTAAGAACTGGCTGGATATGAGCAAATTTCCAAGCAGAAAGAAAAACACCTTTGGAATAAGAAAGTGAAAAAAGGCGGCAAAGAATAGGAGTAAGTTCAGGAGCACAGGTTTTGTGAACAAGTGGAGAAATACCATCAGGACCTGGAGCTTTCTTAGCATCAAGATTCATCAAAATCCTTCTGATATCCTTTTGACGGAAGACCACAGAAGGCATTGAATGGAGTGTGTTAGGAATGGTGGGAGGTGTTTTACCAAGATCATTAATACATGAGCTGGAAGAAAAATGGGATGCTAGCAGGTCAGCTTTATCCTTGGCTGAAGTGACAACAGAACCATCAGGTTTGGACAGAGGTGGGAGCAGAGATGGACAAAAGTTGCGGCCAATAGCTTTGGCAAGAGACCAGAATGCTCGGCTACCATTAGGGCAAGAAGCAAGTTTTCTACTCTTAGCCTGTTCAAACTCTAGTTTGGACTGATTAATAAGTGCTTTACAATTGTTGCGAGCTTTGGTGTAGGCAGAAAATGAAACTGAAGAATTAGAAACAAGCCAATTACGATATGCAACATTCTTCTCTTGGACAGCCTTAGCACATTTGTTGGAGAACCAAGGTTTAGATAAAGGACGAGATTTTGAAGTGGAGTGTGGGATAAAGGATTCCATTCCTGCAAGAATAATTTCACTGACACGATCTGAGCAAACGTTGACATCAGAAGTTTTGAAACAGTAATCAGACCAAGGAAAAGAAGAAAAGAAGTCACGCAGGTCATCCCATTTTGCATTCTTGTAATGCCAAACAATACGAGGTTGGGAATAGCCATGAAATAAAGGTTCCATTGGAGAAGAGACAATCACCAAGTTGTGATCTGGAGTGCCTAAAGGACCTCTCACTTCGACCTTGTACTTAGAAGGGTTGTTTGTGAGAAAACGATCAAGCGTATTGGCTGTATGATTAGGATTGTCCGGTATTCTTGTAGGTAAATGAACAATCTGTGCTAGGTTGTTAGTAATTGCAAAAGCCTCAGTATCTCGACCTGCTGGGTCGGTGTAACTAGAAAACGGAAGCCAGCTGGAGTTGTAAACGTTAAAATCACCAAGGAAAATTACCTCACTGTTAGGAAAGTTGGACTGGAGAAAGTCAAGTTGCAAAGAGAGGAAGTCAAAGAGCTCCAAGTGATTAGTGGAGTTGGGAGAACGGTAGAGACAACAGATGAATTTGACACAATGAGGTAGAGAGATTTTAAGCCAGAGAAGATCAAAGAGAGGAGATTCCAAATTGTCAAGTTTCTGACAGGGAATATCAGAATGGACATATGCACAAGTACCACCTTTGAGGCGAAAGGAATCATACAGCAAATAATTTGGACATCTGAGTTGAGCAGTAGTTGAATCAACTGATAACTGAGATTCAGTCAGAAAAAGTACATGGGGTTTGGAAGACTGCAAATGGAAATGGACATCGTTGAGATTGGAATTGAGACCACGTATATTTGTGAAATGAATTAGGAAGTCCTTGGGAGGTTTAGGTCTTTTCGCAGATAAGCTTGCTCTATTATTTTGATAATTCATGGTGTATTCAATAGTAAGAAAAAGTGGGTGGGACATGCTGTAGGAAGTAATGAAATTTTTGGATATGGCGTACATGTGGTAAGAATATACCCAGATCCTTGACATAACGTGGCCTCGACAATGCTCCCCGCATACACACTACTCGGACTCCCTCCAATCACTATCTGGCAGAGTAGAGGTAGCAAGATTATACACTAGCTGATCCGGAAGCCTCCTAGAGAGTTACCAATAGGTTTGGTCCGGTGTACTATCTAGTGGCCGGCCTGCGAACACCGTTTTAGAGCTGTACCCTCGAAATGTAAGGAATATTGGATCTCGCCACGACATTCAGCATAACCTCAAAAATCATCAATCATACTGCATGATGCAAGAGATAGGGAAGGGTTGGCCGGAACTTAGCTCTAGAGACTAAACATGGGTTCCACCACTTCAAGCCTCCAATAAGCAAAGTGGTGGTATTTCACCGGTTGATTAGAGTCATCTACCACCTAGTACTGCCTGGTAACATAGAGGGGCGGCATTCCTCCATGTGGTGTGGGTGCCACACCTCGACCCCTGCTTACGTTGGTTCACACCTGGGTGGTCACCCACCATGTACTTGTGCATGGAGGTTATACCCAGGATTACTAACAGTCCCACCATCGTGAAGGTGCAAGCAGAGGATTTGGCTGTCATAGACCGTCCGGACTTCGCCAAAATTGGGTCCACTTGACTTAAGTGTCACCCGAATATCAGTTCCATCAGCGTTTTAGACTCCCAGGTAGCAAGAACAGCTTGTCTGGCATATCTGAGAGAATGTCTGTGACAACCTCAAGGACCAATCTGTCTTTTCTTAATTTGAATTTATGCCCCCTTAGGTTCTTAATCTGAACAAGTGGAAGGATCCCATCAGAATTCAGCGTGCTCAACCCATTCAAGGCCTTATATACCTCAATCAGATCACCGCACAGGTGCCTAGTCTCCAGCCACTGCAATTTGCAGAACTTAAGCCTGTCTTGGTAAGAGGATCCCTTCATTCTCCTCACCAATCTTGTTGCCCTTCTCTGTACACGCTCAAGTAAATCTACATCCTTCCTAAAATGAGGCCTCCAGACCTGTACGCAGTACTCAAGGCGTGGCCTGACCATTGCCTTATACAGAAGGATAATCACCTCCTTTTCCCTGCTAGCAAAATTCCTATATATCATTGACAAAACCCCATGACCTGCCCTGGCAGCCAGTCTACATTGCTCAGAGAACTTCATATCTGACTGCACAATTACTCCCAGATCTTTTTCATTTTCTACCACCTTAAGTGTAGTACCACACAGTTGGTACGTTTCTCTGGGGTTACTTCTACCCATATGCAGTACTTTGCATTTGTCAAGGTTAAACTTCAGTTGCCACTTCTTAGCCCATCTGCCCAAATTATCTAGATCCTGTTGCAGTAGCACACTGCCATTACTGTCATTAACAACCCTGCCAAACTTTGTATCTTCTGCAAACTTCAACATTAAGCCTGATATACCTTCATCAATATCATTGATAAATATACAAAACAACAGTGGACCTAACACCGAACCCTGTGGGACTCCACTAATAACATTAGTCCAAGAAGAGCAGCACCCATTGATTACCACCCTCTGTCTTCTCGCACTTAACCATCCTTTTATCCATTGTAGCAACTTACCTTAATACCATTCTGCTCCAATTTGTACAATAGTCTTCCATGCGCAACAGTGTCAAAAGCTTTCCTGAAATCCAAATATATATCAAAATTATTTTTTGCATCCAGTTCCTTTGTAACCACATTATAATATCCTATCAAATTTGTCAGACAAGACTTTCACTTAACAAACCCATGCTGTGTCAGAATTATTGCTGCAGTCTTGTCTAGATGATCCTGCAACAGGTGCAGGTATACTTGCGTATACACCAATGCTAGGAGTTTAGTAAATAAATTTGATGAATTTGAGGTATTGCTCAAAACATCAAAGGAAGATATTGTTGGGATATCAGAGACGTGGTGTCACACAGATATAAGGAATGCAGAACTGCAATTTGGGGAGTAGAACGTCTACAGAAAGGATAGACAGGATAGGAAGGGGGGGGGGGTTATGCTATTATTTAAGAAACACATAAAAACCAAGGAAGTGAAGCCAGTCGACATCGCTGGACAGTGCAGTGTTGAGTCAGTTTGGTGTGACATAAGCATTGGGAGATCAAAATTGAGAGTAGGAGTGTGCTATAGGCCTAATGACTCTGATGAGTATAATAAGGAACTGTACAGGGAAATAGAGTGGGCCAGTAAATCAGAGAGTCTTATAATGGGAGATTTTAATTTCCCAGATACTGACTGGAATTTGGGGGCTGGTTAGTCACACACTAGCAGGGCTTTTGTGGATTTATTGGATGATTGTTTTCTACATCAGCATGTTCGGGAGGCAACTAGAGGGAGTAATACTCTTGATTTGATTATCAGCAGTGATTCTTCATGCATTAAGAATCTGCAGCATGCTCAATTTAAGCATGCTCAATGCTGATGGGATTCTTCCTCTAGCTCAGAATAATCACCTGAGAGGGCATAAATTCAAATTGAGGAAAGACAGATGTAGGATAGACGTGCGGAAATTTGCCTTTAGCCAGCGAGTGGTTGGTTGGTGGAACAGACTTCCATCCCTTGTGGTGGAGGTTGATAGCCTAAATAAGTTTAAGGCTCAGCTGGACAGGTATTTTGAACGAACAGAGGGGTGAAGTGGAAGTGTTTTTTTTTTTTTTTTTTTTTTTTTGGCTGATGCTGCATAAGCTTGCTTTCTTGCATCAAATGCCTCTACTAATGCTAATGCTAATGCTAATGCTAATGAACCACTAGGTGGCAGTGATCACAGTGTGCTGAAGTGGGATTTACTCAAAGAGGTAACTACCATTAGGGGTAAAGGGAAGGGTTATTGCTTCCGTAAAGGCTACTACGATGGACTGAGACAGTATTTAAATTCTATACAGTAGGACCAACTGATGATGTTACCAACAGCAAATTCAAAATGGGAAGCATTCAAGGAACTAATCTTGGAAGCTACTAGGCTTTACATACCAACCAAGAAATATTGTTCAAGGTTCAGGCCTAAATGGTTGTCAGATGAACTAATGAGACATATGGCAGAGAAGAAAAATGCATGGGATACATACAAATTAATGGGTGACATGGAAGCCTATGATAGATATAAGTTGGTCTGTAACCAAGTCACTAAGGAGATTAGGCAGGCAAAGGCAGATTATGAGAAATCCTTAGCAAAGGATGCAAAGAAAAACAGAAAAGAGTTCTTTACCTAATTAAACTCAAGAAGGAAAGGGATGAATCAGATTGGTCCACTGGATGTTGATGGTTCAACAGTTGAGGATCCAGCTCAGGTGGCTAACAATCTAAACGAGTATTTTGCATCTACATTCACACATGAGGAGTTATTCAGGAAGGGGAATGTCGTAGGGGAAGTAAACATTGGCAGTGAGCTAGATGATTTTCTAATAACTGAGAGTAAAGTGGAGGAGAAATTGTTGAGGATAAACATAAAAAAGGCACCCGGGGTGGATGGGATCTATCCAGTTATATTAAAGGAGGCAGCAAAGGAAGTAAGCAAACCCCTAGCGATAATTATGAGAGCTTCTTTGGACTCAGGGGAGGTACCCATGGACTGGAGATGTGCAAATGTAACCCCAATTCACAAAGGAGGATCAAAGGCTGACACAAGTAATTATAGACCTGTTAGTTTAACTTCGGTTCCAGGAAAATTAATGGAGGCACTGGTTAAAGAAGCACTGCAGGATCATCTGGACAAGAATTCAGTTAGAGCTCAGACACAGCATGGGTTTGTTAAGGGCAGGTCTTGTCTGACCAATTTGATTGGATACTATGATGTAGTCACAAAAGAACTGGATGCAGGGAATAACTTTGATATTATATATTTGGATCTTAGAAAGGCTTTTGATACTGTTGCGCGTGGAAGACTGCTGCACAAATTGGAGAAGTGTGGCATTGGAGGCAAATTGCTGCTATGGATAAAGGGATGGTTGAGTGGCAGAAGACAGACAGTGGTAATCAATGGACACTGCTCAACGTGGACTAATGTTATTAGTGGAGTTCCTCAGGGTTCAGTGTTGGGTCATCCATTGTTGTTTTCTGTATTTATAAATGATATTGATGATGGTGTTTTTTTTTTTTTTTTTTGGTAGGTGTTGGCGCATAGGCTTCTTCCATAATGCACCTCCCAAGGTTTTTGCAGTACTTTGATCCAAGCCCGAGGCGGGAATCGAACCCGCGACTTTTGGGTTACCAGGCAGGCACTTTATCCACCTGGCTAGCCCGGTCGGCGATGATGGTGTATCAGGCTTAATGTCCAAGTTTGCAGACAATACAAAGGTTGCAGGGTTGTTAAGGACACTACTGATACTATGCTGCTGCAACAGGATCTGGAAAGGTTGAGCAGATGGGCTGAGACGTGGCAAATGAAGTTTAACATTGACAAATGTAAAGTACTACATATGGGAAACAGTAACCCCAGAAGAACGTATCAACTCTGTGGTACTACGCTGACAGTGGTAGAGAATGAAAAGGACCTGGGGGTAATTGTGCAGGCAGATATGAAGTTCTCTGAGCAGTGCAGACGAGCTGCAAGAGTAGCTCATGGTGTCTTGTCAATGATATACAGGAATTTTTCTAGCAGGGACAGGGATGTGATTATTCCCTTGTATAAGGCATTGGTCAGGCCACACCTTGAGTACTGTATACAGGTCTGGAGGCCTCATTTCAAGAAGGATGTAGAGCTGCTGGAACGAGTACAGAGAAGGGCAACAAGATTAGTGAATGGAACAAAGGGTTGCTCTTACGAAGAAAGGATTAAGTTTTGCAAATTACAGAGCCTGGACACTAGGCATCGGCGAGGTGATCTGATAGAGGTGTATAAGGCTTTGAATGGCTTGAGCATGCTCAATGCCGATGGGATTCTCCCTCTTGCTCAGAATAATCACCTGAGAGGGCATAAATTCAAATTGAGGAAGGACGGATGTCGGATAGATGTGCGGAAATTTGCCTTTAGCCAGCGGGCAGTTGGTTTGTGGAATAGAATTCCATCGCTTGTTGTTGAAGTTGATAGCCTAAACAAATTTAAGGCTCAGCTGGACAGGTATTTCGAATGAATGGAGGGGTGAAATGGGAGTAGTGGTTGTTTTTTTTTTTTTTTTTTTTTTTTTGGCTGATGCTAAATAAGCTTGCTTTCTTGCATCATATGCCTCTACTAATGCTAATGCTAATGCTAGTCTGGAATGAAGTCACAAAGGAGGTTAGGCAAGCGAAGGCAGATTACAAGAAATCTTCTGTAAAGGATGCAAAGAAAAACAGCAAAGACTTCTTTACTTATATAAACTCTAGAAGGAAGGGGATGAATCAGATTGATATCAGTGGTTTGACCATTAACAATCCTGCTCAGATAGCTGACAAACTGAATGAGTATTTTGCATCTACATTCACACATGAGCAACTACGTAGAGAAGTGGAGAATAGCAGCTAATTAAACTATAATAGGGAGCAAAATTATTTTGTAATAAATGAGAGCAAAGTGGAGGAGAAATTGTTGAAGTTAAACATAAGAAAGGTGCCTAGGATAGATGGAGTCTATCCAGTTATATTAAAGGAGGTGGCAAAGGAAGCAAGCAAACCATTAGCCATAATTATGAGAGCATCGTTGGACTCAGGTGAAGATCCCATGACTGGAGATGTGAAAATGTATCTCCAATTCACAAAGGGGGGTCAAATGGTGACACAAGTATTTACAAACCTGTTAGTTTTACTTCCATTCCAGGGAAAATAATGGAGTCACTGGTTAAAGAAGCATTGGAGAATCATCTAGACAAGACTGCAGTAATAATTCAGACAGCATGGGTTTGTTAAGGGGAAGTCTTGTCAAACAAATTTGATTAGATATTATGATGTGGTCACAAAGGAACTGGATGGAAACAATAATGCTGATATCATATACTTGGAGTTCAGGAAAGCTTTTGATACTGTTGCACATGGACGACTACTGTACAAATTGGAGAACTATGGCATTAAGGACAAGTTGCTACAATGAATAAAAGGATGATTGAGTGGGAGAAGACAGAGAGTGGTAATCAATGTATGCTGCTCTTCATGGACTAATGTTATTAGTGGAATCCCCCAGGGTTCGGTGTTGGGCCCACTGTTATTTTGTATATTTATCAATGATATTGATGAAGGTGTTTTGTTTGTTTGTTATTTGGTTTTTTAGGAGCATCAGCAACTAAGGCCATATTGCTCCAGGATATGCGGTGGTCATTGCCTGACCTTTCCGCATCCTCCGTATTTGGTGGTGACGGGCTCGAACCCCGGTCTAATCCAGAAGCGTGCGCTACGCACTGCTGCTCCTGCCCACCTGGTTACGGAGGCACCTTCTTTATGTCAAGAGTCCAGAGTAACAGTGTCTTGCATATGTCACTTGGGTAGGAAATTACAAAAATCCAGGAGTCACTTTTCCAAGATGCTAAGGGCATTTCGAGAACCAAAGAGTTCTTGAAATGTCCATAAGTAGAGATAAAATTTTATTGCAAGAACTGTTACAGTCAGAGGCGTAGCTAGGTTTTCGGTGCTCTTGGCAAATTCGTGGCTACGCGCCTTTTTTTCGATAATTGGTAAAATCATAATAAATAATAAGTACAGTCGGACCTCTGTTTAACAAACTTCTTTATAGCGAATTTTTCAATTTAGAGATAAATGTTTTCTTTTTACCGAATTTTTTTTATTTCTTCATTTTATGGAAACGAAAATTTCCATATAACGACTGCATTACGAGACTTAACTGGGTTCACATCGTTCGCACCCATGGCCTTCAAGCAAGCAATAGTGCTGTTGTTATGCCCGAATTAAAAGATAAAGAGATTATCATCTGCAACTCAGTGGGACCCGTAAAACCTATCCGACTACTTGTCCCACATACCAAGAAGTCGAGCTGGTCAACTACTTTCTGTGTATCCATAGCCAGTGGGCAGACTAAGGCTCTGGTCAACCTTCTATTGTAAGCACCCTGTTAGAGATTTAAAAGAGAGTGGTTTCCTTTTATCCTAACAAGCGGTCACCTGTTGTTTCGTGGAAGGGAATGGCACCGTTTCAAAGCTATTGGCCTATCATCAAGCACAATATGAGATACAGAGGAAATGATGCCTCCCACACTACTATCGTAGTTTTTTCTTAAAGTTATCTATGGTGTATCCACACCGATATTATATAGATATAAAACTCTTACTCTTAACATATTATGCCTTGTTGCATTTAGTTATTTTAAATTATTTCACATTGTACTTTTCTTGCTAACAAATTAATAAATTCATTCTGAATTTCTGGAGATAAATAATTAGCGTGGTGTTAATATGCGATTCCAGAGCATTTTTCGTACCAAAGTCAAATTGGCTGACATATTTTATCAAGTTTAAAAATACGCCATAATTTTTTTTTTTTTGGTATAGTGTATAGTGTGTTACACTATACCGAAGAAAAAAAATTTTTTTCTTCAGTATTGATATTACTAGCATGTACACGAAATGCCAAATTATTTTCAGCACAGAACAATATACGTTTCAATATTATTTTCAATATATGACGGCATTTCGAAATTTTGCTTTTTAGTGCTGCTTGTGCAGCATCGTCAATTAGTCCACCTTTTTGAAGACCCTTTTCTAATAATTTCCATTTTGTGAAATTGTTTATGTGTTGTAATGAATTCTCATGAAAAAGAAGGTTTGGGTTTAGATGTTTCCAATCCTTAAATCCATCTGAGCTGCAAAATAGAACATTATTTGTGCCAGATACAAATAAGAGGCACGGAAAACAATATATTGCATCTTTCTTTTTGCAATAAAATAACCATTTCCTCTCTTTTTTTTTTTTTTTTTTTCAATACCTTCATTTTTGTATTTCCATGAATTATTGAAACATCGGCCATTAGTGACAGGATACGTATTTAAGACTATATGTTTGGGACCATGTAGCACCATAGGAGATCTGTTTTTGTGGGTATTAAAGTTCCATGTGGTCGGATCATTAAAATTCAGACTTACACGTTCCATGTTAATATTATTGCTGCCATAATTTTCTTCTGCCAACTGTTTTTGGTTATTGTCCACACTTTCTAATTCTTTTAAAAGAACTTCAACTGTTTGAGCTTTTTCTTGGACTTCCATTTCAGTGGCATCATCATTTATTTCATCTTCATTTGAATCATGTTTGTTTTCTTTGTCACTTTCAGGTTTAGGTGGCTTATTGTAATCCGGTTTTGTAAACTAGCGGAATGTTTTTTCTAATTTCCTCTTTATGCAGTCTTTCTACGTGGTACTGATGTCCACTTTTTTTCTTTGGTGGCATGTCTAAAATTAATTTGGCCTTTGTTTTATTTAAATTATAAATCACAATATTCACCATTACCTGTTTATATAGCAATCACAAAAACACTATAACTTATAACTTATTCAGTTTGCACACAATGCGTGAATTGTGAACTACTATGCATTTGAGCATGCGCTGATAAGGCGATTGCCTGATCGGTCCCTTCAAAGTTACATTCTGGACAGCAAATAGATCTATGATGCTATGCAGTATGTACTCAGGTGTAAGGTTGCATGCAGGCTTGAATCGCCATGTGAAAATTAATTTTCACCCTCCCTGTGCTTCATCTTGATTCGACATCATCGAGGAGCACCATTTCATCAGCTAGCCTCAGGTGCGGTGTCGAAATAGCTTGGCACTGTACTGATGTGGCCTGTCGGTGCCCTTGGCACCTGCCCCAATGCCAAGGCGTTCCTATGCCACTGGTTAGTATTAGTATTAGTATTAGTAACGGCCGTATGGTGCAAGAAAGCCTATGGCTTATGCTGCACCAGCCAAAAAAAAAAAAAAAATCCGAACAAAACAATGATAAAAACAAAAATTAAATAAATAAATAATAATAATTAATAAATAAATAAAAATAATAAAATGAAATAAAAAATAAATAAAAAGGAAATTAATCCTATCATCCTATGCGCTTCCCTTACCCGAAAGTACTATCCAGATGACCTTTGAATTTCCCCAAACTGTCGGCCTCTACCACCCATGAAGGCAACTTATTCCAGTAATTTATAACTCGCTGGTTAAAATAAAACTTCCTGCAGTCCAATCTAAACATTTCCCCCCGTAACTTGAATTTATGTCCCCTAGTTCTAGCATCATTTATAATCTTGAAAATTTTGTCCTCATTCATTTTACTGATGCCTCTCAGAGCCTTAAACACCTCAATCAAATCTCCTCTAAGGTGTCTAGTTTCCAAACTCTGCAACCCACATATTCGAAGTCTTTCTTCATAAGGACGCCCTTTTGCCGATCTCACCAGGCGAGTTACCCTTCTTTGCACCCTTTCAAGAAGCTCGATGTCTTTCTTTAGGTGCGGTCTTCATACTTGAACACAGTATTCCAAGTGTGGTCTAATATAAGCCTTATATAATGGGATTATCGCGTCCCTATCTCTACTTGCAAAAGTTCGATAGATCAACGATAGGACACCATGGGCCTTCCTTGTAACCTGTTTACAATGCTCAGAGAATTTCATGTCTGACCGTATCGTAACACCCAAGTCCCTTTCCTCCAGTACTGGGTTTAGTTGAACTCCACCAAGTGAATAAGTTATTTTGGGATTACTGTTTCCCAGGTGTAATACTTTACACTTTGTTGGATTAAAGCACAGCTGCCATTTTTCTGACCATTCTTGAAGTCTATCTAGGTCTCTCTGAAGAAGCTCAGCATGACAGTGATCATTAACTACTCTACCAATTTTAACATCATCTGCAAATTTAGACATCACGCCCTCTATCCCTTCATCAATGTCGTTTATGACATTGATGAAGGGATAGTGTTACAGTGGGTTACAACGAAGGGTTACAGTGTTGCCTCTAAGAAGTGAATTATGCAGCTGAACAATATACATCAATTAAATGGAACAAGTAAAGCAGGCTTAGCACTAATCATAAATTAACTTTATGCTGTAAGCCAGTTTAGGAAGAACAGTGTAGGTGATAAGATTTATTTGAGAATGTTAGCAGCTTTGAGAATCCCTAGACAGTACAAAGGTGAACATAGCATTTTTAATCATTTGTGTAACATCTGCTACAGTGTAACTGAAAGCTATCAGCACAAATGCCTGCTGTTATCAGGGAAATGGGAAATATATTTTGCAAAAAAAGGATAGGACCAGAGTATATCTATGGCAAAAATTGATCACGTGATAGAGTAGATATTATCTTTTAAAGGAACAAAAGGTGATATTGTTGGTAGCAATGATATTAAGAGCAGAAGATCTTAGGATTTGCTTAACTACTGTTGTTGTTATTTGGCTTTTAGGAGCATTACCAACCAAGGCCATATTGCTCCAGGGATATGTGGTTGTCATTCCCTGACCTTTCCACATCCTCTGTATTTGGTGGTCATGTGCTCGAACCCCGGTCTAATCAAGAAACGTGTGCTACACACTGTTACTCCTGCCCACCTGGCTACGGAGGCGGCACTTAACTACTGAAAACAATGTTAAGAAAAAGTTGAAATTACAACTAAATTTGAAAGTATTTGCAATTCTGCCCAGACATGATAGGAGGGAGTACATTAGCATTAGTAGAGGCAACTAAGCATCAAAAAAAAAAAAAAAAAAAAAAAAACTTCTGATTTCACCCCTCTGTTCGTTCCAAATACCTATTCAGCTCAGCCTTAAATTTATTTAGGCTATCAACTTCCGCAGCAAAAGATGGAAGTCTGTTCCACCACTCAACTACCTGCTGGCTAAAGGCAAACTTGCACGCATCTATCCTACAACTGTCTTTCCTTAATTTGAATTTATGCTCTCTCAGGTGATTATTCTGAGCAAGAGGAAGGATCCCATTAGCATTGAGCATGCTCAAACCATTCAAGGCTTTATACACCTCAATCAGATCACCTCGCAGGTGCCTAGTCTCCAAACACTGTAATCTGCAAAACTTAAGCTTTTCTTCGTAAGAGCAACCCTTTGTTCCATTCACTAATCTTGTTGCCCTTCTCTGTATTCGTTCCAACAGCTCTATGTCTTTCTTAAAATGGCGCCTCCGTAGCCAGGTGAGAAGGAGCAGCAGTGCGTAGCACACACTTCTTGATTAGACCGGGGTTCAAGCCCGTCACCACCAAATACGGAGGATGTGGAAAGGTCAGGGAATGACCACCGCATATCCCAGAGCAATATGGCCTTAGTTGCTAATGCTCCTAAAAACCAAATAACTAACTAACTAACTAACTTTCTTAAAATGAGGCCTCCAGACCTGTATACAGTACTCAAGGTGTGGCCTGACCATTGCTTAATATAAGGGGATAATCACCTCCTTATCCCTGATAGAAAAATTCATTCCTGTATATCATTGACAAGACACCATGAGCTACTCTTGCAGACCATTTGCACTGTTCAGAAAACTTCATATCTGCCTGCACAATTACTTCCAGGTCCTTTTCATTCTCTACCACTGTCAGTGTAGTACCACAGAGTTGATATGTTACTCTGGGGTTATTGCTTCCCATATGTAATACTTTAGGGTTAAGGTAAAGAAAGCCCATACGAGAAGCAGCACGCAAAATTTCGATGAAATTTACCGGTAAAAGTACTTTGCCATAATGGCATTTGTACTATTGCTCGCTCGATAAATAGATGGTGGATGTTATCGGCCTGGAGTAGAAGTTGAATCCCATGGGAGCTTGAAACCCTCCCAAAGTGGAGTGGGGTAACTTGACCGTTTTTCTTTAGAATCACTAATTGAATCACGAACAGAGTCATATTGGAAGTTCTGGCGTTGTAAAAAAAGTTCGTAATGTAGTTTCACCGGTAAACTTTTTCAAAGTTTGCCATGCTTCTCGTGTGGGCTTCTTTTGCCTTTGCCTTTTTTTGTCTTAATAAACAATTTATCCACTAGTCCATAAGTGATTCTAAAGAAAAAAGGTCAGGTTACCCCTCCACTTCAGGAGGGTTTGAATCTCCCATGGGATTTAATTTCTACTCCTGACCGATAACACCCACTGTATGTTTAGTGAGCGAGAAACCATACAAATGCCGTTATGGAAAAGTACTTTTACCGGTATATTTCATCAAACGTTTGCGTGCTTCTCGTGTGGGCTTTCTTTACCTCTGCCTACCTTGAATTTGTCAATGTTAAACATCATTTGCCACCTCTCAGCCCATCTGCTCAACTTTTCTAGATCCTGTTGCAGCAGCGTACTGTCATTAGTGTCATTAACAACCCTGCCAACCTTTGTATTGTCTGCAAACTTGGACATTAAGCCTGATATACCATCAAAAATATCATTTATTTGCCTCCAATGCCACACTGCTCCAATTTGTGCAGCAGTCTTCCATGTGAAACAGTATCAAAAGCCTTTCAAAGATCCAAATTTATGATATCAAAGTTATTCCCTGCATCCAGTTGCTTTGTGACCACATCATAGTATCCAATCAAATCGGTCAGACAAGACTTTCCCTTAACAAAAAAGACTTCCCCTTAACATGATGAGAGGCTTGTCAATCAATTCAGCCCTGAACAGACTGTACATGGCTGATGGGGTAGAACTTTTCTCAGAGTGGTCTGTGCTTGTTAACAGATTTTAGAGGGATGGGATACCTTTAAATAGAGGGGATGCAAGAATATTTGCTGATGCTATTGGGTCTGTGTTAGATGGTTTGAAAAATTGCTAGCTTTGGGGAAATATACACAGACTAACAGATTAACAGTGGCTACAGGCAGAGTTAAAAGTGATCCATGCACTGCTTCTACTTGGATATGCAGCAGCAGCCCGAAAAGCAAAGCATTGGGGGGTTACATTTGCTTGTCCCACAAAGATTTCCAGCAGGATCTTTGTGGGACAAGCAAATATATATATGGCTGTGTTAGAGTTACTATGAGCAAAAGAAGGCCCATTTATACTTGTGTGTGTGTGTGTGTGTGTGTGTGTGTGTGTGTGTGTGTGTGTGTGTGTGTGTGTGTGTGTGTGTGTGTGTGTGTGTGTGTGTGTGTGTGTACACTAATCCTAGGAGTGTAGTAAACAGATTTGATGAATATGAAATGCTGGTTAAGCCATGAAACATGGACACTGTAGGGATATTCAAAACAGGGTGCCATTCAGACAGAAGAAATGCGGAATTTGAATATGGAAAGTGCAATGTGTACAAAAAGGAAAGACAAGACAGGAAGAGAGAAGCAGTTATGCTCTTGGTTAAGAAGCACATAGAATATAAGGCAGTGCACTCAAATGATATGAGTGGTAAGTGCAATTTTGAGTCATTCTGTTGTAACATAAACACTGAGAAAACAAAAATGTTTGGGAATGTGTTTTAGATCAAATGACTATGATGAGAATAATTGACAACTGTATACACAAACCAGCATATCAGAATGTCTTAGAATGAGTGATTTTAACTTTACTGATATTGAGTGGAACATATAAGTTAGCCATGTACAGAGTAGCAAGCCTTTTCTGGATTTCATGGATAACTGGACTACCAGCAGTGATCAGAGTGTATTGATGCTGGGTCTGCTTAAATATATAAGTACTGTCCAAAATTGTTAAAGGTAAAGGGAGAGATTTTGCTCTTGTAATGGTGGCACGGTGATCTCAAAAAGTTTTTAAATTCTATTCAGTGGGCTAACTCATGATGCTATCTGCTAATTCTAAAGGGCAAGCATTCATGAAGTAATCAAGCTTTTTATAGCAACTAAGAGATACTGTTCAAGGTAGTAGTAGTAGCATGTGATGCAAGAAAGCAAGTGTATGAGCTTATGCAGCATCAGCCAAAAAAAAAAAAAAAAAAAAAAAAAATCACACCATTCCCTCCAAATGCCTGTCCAGTTCCTCCTTAAATTTAATCAACCTATCAACTTCCACAACGACAGATGGAAGTCTGTTCCAGCAATTAACCACCCGCTGGCTAAAGGCAAATTTCCGCACATCTATTCTACATCTGTCCTTTCTTAATTTGAATTTATGCCCCCTTAGGTTCTTATTCTGAACAAGTGGAAGGATCCCATCAGAATTCAGCGTGCTCAACCAATTCAAGGCCTTATACACCTTAATCAATCACCGTGCAGGTGCCTAGTCTCCAGCCACTGCAATTTGCAGAACTGAAGCCTCTCTTGGTAAGAGGATTCCTTCATTCCCCTCACCAATCTTGTTGCCCTTCTCTGTACATGCTCAAGCAAATCTACATCCTTCCTAAAATGAGGCCTCAAGACCTGTACACAGTACTCAAGGCGTGGCCTGACCATTGCCTTATACAGAGGGACAATCACCTCCTTTTCACTGCTAGCAAAATTCCTATATATGATTGACAAAACCCCATGACCTGACCCGGCAGCCTGTCTGCATTGCTCAGAAAACTTCATATCTGACTGCACAATTACTCCCAGGTCTTTTTCATTTTCTACCACCTTAAGTGTAGTACCACACAGTTGGTATGTTTCTCTGGGGTTACTTCTACCAATATGCGGTACTTTGCATTTGTCAAGGTTAAACTTCAGTTGCCACTTCTTAGCCCATCTGCCCAAATTATCTATTATTATTTAGGTTAGACCTAAATGGATATCAGATGGACTGATGAGATGAGTGGCAAAGAAATATACATGGAATGTGCATAAATTATCAGGGGGATAAAGAAACCTATAGTAAGTATAAACTAATCTGCAATCAAGTTACCAAAAAGTTGGCATGATAGGGCAAATTACAAGAAGTCGTTTGTCAATAATGTGAATAAAAGTAAAAAAAAAAAGGAGTTCTTTGATTAAGTTAACACCAGAAGGAAAGGAATGAACCACACTTATCAACTAGATATGAATGATATAGTGTTGATGATCCTGCTCAGGTTGCAGAAAAACTGAATAGATATTCTGCATCTATATTCAAACATCAGGATTTTTTTTTTTTGTGGGATGGAGATGACAGAACTATATCAATTTTAAAAGAGAGCTAAACAATTTTGTGTTAACTGATGGGGAAAGAGTAAATAAGGCAACTGGGTAAATGGGATCTATCCAATGATATTAAGAGAGGCAGAAAATGAGGTATGCAAACCTTTAGCCATAATTATGAGAGCATCTTTGGATTCAGGGGAGGTCCCTATGAACTGGAGATGTGTAAATATATCCCAATTCACAAAGGGAATAAAAGGGTAAAGTGAACAGCTACAGATCTGTAAGCGTGACTTCTGTTCCAGGGAAAATAAGGGAGTCACTGGTTAAAGAAGTAATGCAGAATCATCAACACAGGAATACAGCAATCACAGCACAGATTTGTTAAGGGGTGTTCTTGTCTAACCAATCTGACTGGATACAATGATGCAATAAGAAAGTAACTGGATGCATGCAAAAAATAACTTAGACATCATATACTTTGATTTCAGAAAAGCTTTTGACACTGTTCCGCTTCAAGGAGTGGTTATCAATGAGCACTGCTCTTCTTGGACTAATGTTATTAGTGGAGTCTGCAAGGTTCAGTGCTGGGCCCATTGTTGTTTTTAATACTTATTAATGATACTGTGATCAGGTTTAACGTCTAAGTTTGCAGATGATACAAATGTCATCATACATTGATTTATGACAATAATCAGTGTATGCTACTGAACAAGATCTAGAACAGATTGGCCAACAAGTGGCAATTGAAGTTAAATATTGTCAAATGCAAAGTACTGTATATGGGTAGCAGTAATCACAAAATAAAATCACAACTGTGTAGTACCACACTCAGGGATTGAATAATGGAGTTAGCCCCCTTGGCCTGGCAAGTTTTAAAACATAAATCCAGGGTGTACACTGAATGGGAAAACCACTGCTGCCATGAATTTGTGGCTGTGCCAGAGTGCTACAAATGCTGCAGGTTTAGCCACACTTCACATACATTTGCTCAGACAACCACCACATGCAGCCATTGTGCAGAGAGGGGGCATGAATACAACTCATGTCCGAACAAAGATAAAGACCCACAGTGCTCCAACTGCAGGCTTAACAAGATGAACCACTCACACTCAATAAGAGACCCTAACTGCCCGACATACCTGAGAATAAAGTGTCAATACAAAAACAGAATCGACTATAGGGACATGCCCTAAACTGTTTAATTCTACAAAGCTCAAGATACTCCAACAGAATGCCCAACAATCAAAAGCAGTTGCAGAACTCATAATTAAGGCGTATTAAGTGAATGCCGACATCATAATCCTCCAGGAGCCTTACACACACTTAAAGAGTGTGAGAGGATATCCAGTGACATACAAGGTCATCCAGGTGGAAGATGACACCCCCTGGGCTGTTCTGGTGCACAATTCAAATGTTACAGCTACGAAATTCACAGTTATGTACTCCCTGGGCAGCCTGCATCCACCTACTTACAGCCTTGGGGCCTATCTACGTGGTCTCCCTATACTGCAGGTCGGAGAGGAAATATTCTTTGCAACCCAGTACCTACAGACACTACTCGACACATTGCCCAACCAGAGGATCCTCAATGGTGCCGATGTAAATTGCCGGCCCCCAACCTGGCATAGTACCACACCAGACAGCCGTGGGACAAGAAATTAGCATTAGCATTAGTAGAGGCATATGATGCAAGAAAGCAAGCTTATTTAGCATCAGCCAAAAAAAAAAAAAAAAAAAAAACCCTCTCCCATTTCACCCCTCCGTTCGTTCGAAATACCTGTCCAGTTGAGCTTTAAATTTGTTTAGGCTATCAACTTCAACAACAAGTGATGGAAGTCGGTTCCACCAACTAACCACCCGCTGGCCAAAGGCAAATTTCCGCACATCTATCCGACATCCGTCCTTCCTCAATTTGAATTTATGCCCTCTGAGGTGATTATTCTGAGAAAGATGAAGAATCCCATTGGCATTGAGCATGCTCAAACCATTCAAAGCCTTATACAACTCTATCAGATCACCTCGCCGGTGCCTAGTCTCCAGACTCTGTAATTTGCAAAACTTAAGCCTTTCTTCGTAAGAGCAACCCTTTGTTCCATTTACTAATCTTGTTGCCCTTCTCTGTACCCGTTCCAGCAGCTCTACATCCTTCTTGAAATGAGGCCTCCAGACCTGTATACAGTACTCAAGATGTGGCCTAACCATTGCCTTATACAAGGGAATAATCACCTCCTTATCCCTGCTAGAAAAATTCCTGTATATCATTGACAAGACACCATGAGCTACTCTTGCAGCTCGTCTGCACTGCTCAGAGAACTTCATATCTTCCTACAAAACCACCCCCAGGTCCTTTTCATTCTCCACCACTGTCAGTGTAGTACCGCAGAGTTGATACATTGCTCTGGGGTTTCTGTTACCCATATGTAGTACTTTACATTTGTCAATGTTAAACTTCATTTGCCACCTCTCAGCCCATCTGTTCAACCTTTCCAGATCCTGTTGCAGCAGCATAGCGTCAGTAGTGTCCTTAACGACCCTGCCAACCTTTGTATCATCTGCAAACTTAGACATTAAACTTGATATCCCATCATCAATATCATTCATAAACACCGAAAACAACAATGGACCCAACACTGAACCTTGAGGAACTCCACTAATAACATTAGTCCACGTTGAGCAGTGTCCATTGATTACCACTCTCTGTCTTCTGCCACTCAACCATCCCCTTATCCATAGCAGCAATTTGCCTCCAATGCCACACTGCTCCAATTTGTGCAGCAGTCTTCCATGTGCAACAGTATCAAAAGCCTTTCTAAGATCCAAATATATAATATCAAAGTTATTCCCTGCATCCAGTTCTTTTGTGACTACATCATAGTATCCAATCAAATTGGTCAGGCAAGACCTGCCCTTAACAAAACCATGCTGCGTCTGAGCTATAACTGAATTCTTGTCTAGATGATCCTGCAGTGCTTCTTTAACCAGTGCCTCCATTAATTTACCTGGAACAGAAGTTAAACTAACAGGTCTATAATTACTTGTGTCAGCCTTTGATCCTCCTTTGTGAATTGGGGTTACATTTGCACATCTCCAGTCTATGGGTACCTCCCCTGAGTCCAAAGAAGCTCTCATAATTATGGCTAGGGGTTTGCATACTTCCTTTGCTGCCTCCTTTAATATAACTGGATAGATCCCATCCACCCCAGGTGCCTTTTTTATGTTTATCCTCAACAATCTCTCCTCCACTTTCCTCTCAGTTATTACAAAATCATCCAGCTCACTGCCAATGTTTACTTTACCTACATCATTCTCCTTCCTGAATAACTCCTCATGCGTGAATGTAGATGCAAAATACTCGTTTAGATTGTTAGCCACCTGAGCAGGATCCTGAAATGGACAGCTCCTTGAGGACTTCCTGGCAACCTCCCCTCTAGTACCAATCAACAGACCAAATCAGCTACTAACTTTCTGCAACACTCTGTGGGAGGCAACTATAGATGTCACCCTAGCAACCAACAACATTGCTGGCTACATCTCTGACTGGCAGGTGCAGGACTTCTGGACTTCCAACCACAGAGTGATTACATACCAGATCCTCCGAACCATAACCACATCACCGTTAATCGCTAATAGGTTTATAACTAAAAAGATGATTGGGAACTCTTCAAGGAACACTTGATTGCTGCTACAAATGAACACCTTCGACAACAACCCAACTGAGGGAACCCAATGATCTACAAAGGGAAGTCACAAGGATAATCACAGCAGCTTCTGAAGTGGCAATAAAAAGAAAGAATCCGAGGCCTGGTGCTGTCCCTTGGTGGACACCTCAAATCCAACAGCTGAGAAGAGAAGTAATCACAAGACGGAAGCAGTTTCAAAGATCCTGACGTACCTGGTCTGTAGCCGAGGTCGCTGTCCTGAGGGAATGCAAGCGGAAGGCGTGGGAACAACTGGTCTCCACCATCGGAAACAACAATCCCTGGGAAGTGGTGTACAAAATTACCAGTAACAAACTCCCCAGAGGTGAAGTCATCACATCAACAATAACGCTGTTGGGTACGTTGGCAACAACATGGGATGAGTCAATAGGAAATATATTTAACACGATCTTTCAAGAACTAGTCCAGCCTTACACACTGAAGCAGCGTCAGATCTGCCAAGCCAATGACGAATACCACACGGAGCAACTGGAGGCACCCTTCATTGTTGAGAAACTCCAAACAGCAGCAGCACAGATCAGAAACAATAAGTGTCCAGGACTCGATCTCCTGGAACCAGAAATCGTGAAGAAAACAGTCGAAACCACACCATAATTACTGCTACAAATATTCAATACATGTCTTTCTACAGGCACCTTCCCAGAAGACTGGAAGACAGCAAACGTAAAGTTTATCATCAAAAACTCAATGAAACCACCAGAGAAACCAGAGTCGTACCGGCCAATTGCCACCGTGGCCAGCAAGCTTCTAGAGAGGTTGCTACATAAAAGAATTCAACACCACTACAATGCGGCTGGACTCCTGAACATATTTGGTTACAAGCTTGGAACCTCGACCATTGATGTGCTAAAGACCCTATTGGATGCTGCTGCTGCGGTGTGTGATAGGAAATACTTCCTAGTCATCTCGATCGATTTTTCGGGGGCATTTGACACAATATGGTGGCTGAGCATCCTCGCCAGGCTCAGGAAAGCGTCCATACCAATGAATCTATACAGTATAATGAAAACGTACTTGTCTGGAAGAAGAATACAAGTAAATGCACCATACAGAAGCCTGGCTAGACCTGTCTGCAGGGGTTGCCCCAAAGGATCTGTCCTGGGGCCACTCCTGTGGAACATGGTTCTGGATGAGTTCTTGGCCATGGACTTGGGAGAAGCTCGCACCCAGGCCTTAGCAGATGACCTTATTTTGACAATAACTGCAGACTCCAGGGCCCAACTAGAAGCCACTGCAAATCCAGCTTTGACAATACTACAGGAATGGGCCTTAACCCACTGTTTGCAGATCTCTCCGGCAAAGACCTGCACAATGTTCCTGAAAGGAAAACTGCAAACCCGAAGACCACCACAGATCAAGATTGGTAACACAACTTTCAAACTTAACACCCAGATCAAATATCCGGGCGTCATCCTGGACTCCAACCTCTCATTTCAACCCCACTTGAAACACATAAGAAGCAAAATAAGGAATTACTCAGCCCTCATCACCAGAGTTACCAGGAGAAACTGGGGACTTGACAAACGCACCCTAACCCTATACTATAAAACCACCTTTCTTCCTATAATCATGTATGCCTCACCAATCTGGTACCAGAAAGCCACAACTGCAGTCAACAGAAGAATGCTTGATACCATCCACAGATCTGTCCTCCTTTTGCTTACTCGTGCCTACCGCACAGTGAGTATGCATGCCCTCCTGGTGCTGGCAGGTGCTTTCCCACTGGATCTTGAAGCTGCTAGAACAGTGATGCTATATTACCTTGCCAAAGGAGTACAAATTACCCATGTGAGACACCACCAACCCCGCAAACAACCATAAGATGGAGAAAACCAAGCTGATTAAACACCTGCGGCAAGCATGGCAGAGTAAATGGGCCCACTCCAACAAGGGAGAGGTCACAAGAAAATTCATCCCAGACATTGACAGGGTGTACCCCCAGTCTCCTCCCTGGTTCCTCCCAGGACTGAACACAACCTATCTGATAACAGGGGCGCCTCCGTAGCCAGGTGGGAAGGAGCACCAGTGTGTAGCACACGCTTCTTGATTAGACCGGGGTTCGAGCCCGTCACCACCAAATACGGAGGATGCGGAAAGGTCAGGGAATGACCACCGCACATCCCCGGAGCAATATGGCCTTAGTTGCTAATGCTCCTAAAAAACCAAATAACAACAACAACTGATAACAGGACATGGCCCTTTTAATGCCAAATTGACAGCCTTTGGGCTGGTCGATAACCTTCTCTGGAGAGGCAGACACCTGGCATCATTTGATGCATAAATGCGAATATTACAAGGATCTACGATGCCTCCTAATTACCAGGATTAGACATACGCTGCAGGACCAGGAGCTATATCTCCTAGACACAGAGGAGGAATACATGGCACTTTCACAATTTGCCCAAGATTTGTTCTCCAGAAGAAGAACACTACTTGTGATTCACGGACCAGACTAATTAAAACAACATAATGAACACCTTATAACTTGGATGATAGGCTGACTTCATCCTTAGACCTCCAATGACTTGACTAAGACTGCAGCTCTGCTGCCACTACCAAAAGAACCAAGAACATCATCTCCTGGACACAGAAGATGAGCACATACCATTCAGCCGATATGCACAAAATGCCTACAGCTGAAGAAGAATTGAACTTGCCTTCCACAACAACCGACAAACCAGAACATTGACTTTACCTGACCAAAACTGAAAGGAACAGGAGAAAACCCAAATTGATGAGGAAAACATACCCACTTAAATGGACCAAGAACGAGCGAGAGTGAAAACCCACTAGGACAAGAGTGAACGGAAGATATTCCCAAATGATGTTGGATGGAGTGAAACTTCAACCCTCCAACCACACCCTGGGACACAGGGTTCAACTCGGGCTCATATCTAGAACTGAGATAACCAGACTTGATCCTGAAACTGATTGAAATAACCTTTGAGAAAACGAAACATAAGCGAACCAAGTGGACTGGAAATCCAAACATCACAACCGAACTGAACAGCAGCAATTGCTGCCACATGCCCTATTGGCGACCTGTGCTGGGCTCTAGTCCAACACACTTTCATTTCCTTCCCTGGTGGGGGGAGACGACAGTGTTCCTGTCCCCCTCCTCTCCCCACCACCCCCTATTTTCTTCTCCTGGTGCGGCACAGGCATGCCCACTGTTCTGCCTTGGGGTCGCCTTCTCTATCATCCCCATACTTCTGTCTTCTCCCGTAGTCTTCAGTCTCCCTCCCTCCTCTGCCTATATCACCAGCGAATGCCCCACATAATGAAATTTTTTTAAAAGTGTCCAAATTCTCACCACATATGTGAATCCCTTACAGCTTAACTAGATTCTAGCGTCCATCATTCCCTATTTTTTTTTTTTTTTTTTTTCCATAGGCCCTAGCCACCGAAATCTCAGGAAATTAGGTGGCAGGGCCTGCCAGAGTAAATAATTTCTCAATATTGGTGTACCTGGTCTGCCTCCATAGGGACAAGTGTGGGCAATGTTGGGCTCCAGCAGGAGTCTAGCGACTAAATGGCCAGAAGAACAACAATACACAACACTACACTCATACAATATCTATACACTTTTAAATCTTTGGCCTTCCCAGTGAAATGGTACACCTACAATGAAAGCAACGCGGAGATGGGGGGAAACCCCTGGTGCCGTTTGGCACTAAATACACCTTACACTTTTTAGTCAAGGTGGTGGATTTTTTTTTTTTTGGTTTTTTTTTTTTTTTTTTTTTTTTTTTTTTAGGAGCATTAGCAAACTAAGGCCATATTGCTCCGGGATATGCGGTGGTCATTCCCTGACCTTTCCGCATCCTTCGTATTTGGTGGTGACGGGCTCGAACTCCGGTCTAATCAAGAAGCGTGTGCTACGCACTGCTGCTCCTTCCCACCTGGCTACGGAGGCGCCTCAAGGTGGTGGAGAATGAAAAAGATCCAGGAGTATTTGTGGGGTCAGATGGGCTGCAATTAGAGCTCATGAGGTTTTGGCAATTGTATACAGGAATTCTGTCTGTAAGAATAAGGGTAGTGGTTATTTCATTGTATAAAGCAATGGTTAGGCCATAACTCGAGTCTGCATACACATCTAGGAGCCTCATTTTACGAAGGGTGTGGATTTTTTTTGGAATGGTGTGATTAGTGAGGGGAACAAAAGGGTACTCTTCCCCAAAAAGGAGTTCAATTCTGCAAACTGTAACATCAGGAAACTAGGACTTGAAAGGAGATCCGATTGAGTTATTTAAAGCTTTGAATGGATTGAATAAGCAAAATATTGATGGTATCTTCACTCTTTCTTGGACCATACAAATAAGGTGGCATAAATTTGAAATGAGGAATGATGGTTGCAGGACTGATGTGTGGAAATCTGCTTTCAGCTAGAAGCTATTTGATTTTTTTAAACAAATTTCCATCTGTTTTTTTTTTTTTTTTAATGTGGCTTGGGATCCAGCAGAAATGGGGTTGGTCACTTGCACACTAGCAAGACTTTTGTGGATTTATTGGATGACTGTTTTCTACAGAAACATGTTCAAGAGGCAACCAGAGGGAGTAATACTCTTGATCGGATTATCGGCAGTGATTATTCATGCATTAAGAATTTGCAGATAAAGGAACCACTGGGTGACAGTGATCACAAAGTACTGATGTGGGAATTACTTAATGGTGTAACTACCATCAAGGCTAGAGGGAAGGGCTTTTGTAAAGGTGGCTACAGGCGTCTCAGACAGTTTTTAAATTCTGTACAGTGGGATCAACGGATGATGTTACCAATGTTGAATTCTAAATGGGAAGCCTTCAGGGACTTAATTCTGGAGGCTACTAGGCTTTTCATTCCAACTAAGAAATACTGTTCAAGGTTTAGGCCTAAATGGATATCAGATGAATAAATTAGGGTTGTGGCAGAGAAGAAAAAAGTATGGGATGCATATAAAGTATCAGGTGACACAGAAGCCTGGGGCAGATATAAACTAGTCTGTATTTAAGTCACAAATAAGGTTAGGCAGGCGAAGGCAGATTATGAAAAAACTTGGCAAAGGATGCAAAGAAAAACAGCAAAGAGTTCTTTACTTAAGTAAACTCTAGAAGGAAAGGGATGAATCAGATTGGACCACTTAACATAGATGGGCTGACTATTGATGATCATCCTCAAGTAGCTGAAAAACTGAATGAGTATTTTGCATCTACATTCACACATGAGGATTATTCAATGAGGGGAGTGCCAGACGTTTATCAAACTCTAACAGGGAGCTAAGTGATTTTGTAATAACTGAGAGCAAAGTGGAGGAGAAATTGTTGAAGTTAAATTTAAAAAAGCCACCTGGAGTGGGCGTGATCTATCCAGTTATATTAAAAGAGGCAGCAAAGGAAGTAAGCAAACCCTTAGCTATAATTATGAGAGCTTCCTTGGATTCAGGGGAGGTCCCCATGCACTGGAGTTGTGCAAATGTATCACCAATTCACAAAGGGGCTTCAAAAGGTGACGGCATTAGCATTAGCAGAGGCATATGATGCAAGAAAGCAAGCTTATGCAGCATCAGCCAAAAAAAAAAAAAAAAAACAAAAAAAAAAAAAAAAAACACTTCCATTTCTCCCCTCCGTTCGTTCGAAATACCTGTCCAGCTGAACCTTAAATTTATTTAGGCAATCAACTTCCACTACAAGGGATGGAAGTTTGTTCCACCAACCAACTACCCACTGGCTAAAGACAAATTTCTGCACATCTATCCTACATCTGTCTTTCCTCAATTTGAATTTATGCCCTCTCAGGTGATTATTCTGAGCAAGAGGAAGAATTCCATCGGCATTGGGCATGCTCAAACCATTCAAGGTTTTGTACTCGTTCCAGCAGCTCTACATCCTTCTTGAAATGCGGCCTCCAGACCTGTATACAGTACTCAAGGTGTGGCCTGACCATTGCCTTATACAAGGAAATAATCACATCACCTCCTTATCCCTACTAGAAAAAATCCTGTATATCATTGACAAGGAACCATGAGCTACACTTGCAGCCGCCTGCACTGCTCAGAGAACTTCATATCTTCCTACAAAACCACCCCCAGGTCCCTTTCATTCTCTACCACTGTCAGTGTAGTACCACAGAGTTGATATGTTGCTCTGGGGTTGCTGTTTCCCATATGTAGTACTTTACATTTGTCAATGTTAAACTTCATTTGCCACCTCTCAGCCCATCAGCTCAACCTTTTCAGATCTTGTTGCAGCAGCATAGCGTCAGTAGTGTCCTTAACAACCCTGCCAACCTTTGTATCGTCTGCAAATTTGGACATTAAGCTTGATATGCCATCAGCAATATCATTTATAAATATAGAAAACAATAATGGACCCAACACTGAACCCTGAGGGACTCCACTAATAACATTAGTCCACGATGAGCAGTGTCCATTGATTACCATTCTCTGTCTTCTCCCCCTCAACCATCCCTTTATCCATAGCAGCAATTTGCCTCCAATGCCACACTGCTCCAATTTGTGCGGCAGTCTTCCATGTGCAACAGTATCAAAAGCCTTTCTAAGATCCAAATATATAATATCAAAGTTATTCCCTGCATCCAGTTCTTTTGTGACTGCATCATTGTATCCAATCAAATTGGTCAGGCAAGACTTTCCCTTAACAAAACCATGCTGTGTCCGAGCTATAACTGAAGTCTGGTCTAGATGATCCTGCAGTGCTTCTTAACCAGTGCCTCCATTAATTTTTCTGGAAGAGAAGTTAAACTCACAGGTCTATAATTACTTGTGTCAGCCTTTGATCCTTGTTTGTGAAATGGGGTCACATTTGCACATCTCCAGTCTATGGGTACCTCTCCTGAGCCCAAAGAAGCTCTCATAATTATGGCTAAGGGTTTGCTTATTTCCTTTGCTGCCTCCTTTAATATAACTGGATAGATCCCATCCACCCAGGTGGATTTTTTATGTTTATCCTCAACAATTTCTCCTACACTTTCTTCTCAGTTATTACAAAATCATCTAGCTCACTGCCAGAGTTGAATACACCTCTGGCATTCCCTCCCCCCATGAATAACTCCTCATGTGCGAATGTAGATGCAAAATACTGGTTTAGTTTGTCAGCTGCCTGAGCAGGATCCTCAACTGTTGAAACATCAATATCCAGTGGACCAATCTGATTCATCCCTTTCCTTCTAGAGTTTACACAGGTAAAGAACTCTTTTCTGTTTTTCTTTGCATCCTTTGCCAAGAATTTCTCATAATCTGCCTTTGCCTGCCTAATCTCCTTTGTGACTTGGTTACAGACCAGCTTATATCTATCATAGGCTTCCATGTCACCCATTAATTTATATGTATCCCATGCATTTTTCTTCTCTGCCATATGTCTCATTAGTTCATCTGACATCCATTTAAGCCTAAACCTTGAACAATATTTCTTAGTTGGTATGTAAAGCCTAGTAGATTCCAAGGTAAGTTCTTTGCATGATTCCCATTTTGAATTTGCTGTTGGTAACATCATTAGTTGGTCCCACTGTATAGAATTTAAACACTGTCTAAGACCATCGTAGTCGCCTTTACGAAAGCAAAAACCCTTCCCTTTTCCCCTGATGGAAGTTACCTCTTTGAGTAAAACTCACTTCAGCACATTGTGATCACTGCCACTTAGTAGTTCCTTTATCTGCAGATTCTTAATGCATGAAGAATCACTACTGATAATCAGATCAAGAGTATTACTCCCTCTAGTTGCCCCCTGAACATGCTGATGTAGAAAACAATCATCCAATAAATCCACAAAAGCTTTGCTAGTGTGTGAGTGACCAACCCACAAATTCCAGTAAATATCTGGGAAATTAAAATCCCCCATTATAAGACTCTCTGATTTATTGGCCCACTCTATTTCCCTGTACAGTTTCTTATTATACTCATCAGATTCATTAGGCCTATAGTACACTCCTACTGACAATTTTGAGCTCCCAATGCTTATGTCACAACCAAACTGACTCTGCACTGCACTGCATTGCACTGTCCAGCGATGTCGTCTGGCTTCATTTCCTTGGATTTTATGTGTTTCTTAACTAATAGCATAACCCCTCCTTCCTTCCTTCTTATCCTGTCTATCCTTTCTGTACACAATGTACTCCCCAAATTCGAGTTCTGCATTCCTTATATCTGTGTGACACCACGTCTCTGATATCCCAACTATATCTGCCTTTGATGTTTTCAGCAATACCACAAATTCATCAAATTTATTTACTATACTTCTAGGATTGGTGTACATGCAAGTATACATGCAACTGTTCTTACTCTTAGTTAACCTGACACAGCCCATCATGTATTTACTTGTACCGCAATGACTCCCAGCAGTCTCTGAAATATCCTGCATCTTGTTTTCCAGGCTGCTGCTCATTCCAATAGAAGCAGTGCAAGAATCACTTCTCACTTTTCAGACCAGGTTGAAAAAAATTCTATCCTTTGAGCCTTGCACAATCTTTCCAGGGCCAAATTGATCAACAAAGCTCTCATCATATACTCCCTCCTATTGTGTCTGGGCAGAATTGCAGACACTTTCAAATTCAGCCCTAATTCATGGCTTTTTTTCAACATTGACCTGTAACTATAGACCTGTTAGTTTAACTTGTGTTCCGGGGAAAATAATGGAAGCACTGGTTAAAGAAGCATTGCACAATCATCTAGACAAGACTGCAGTAATAGTTAAGACACAGCATGGGTTTGTTAAAGGGAGGTCTTGTCTGACCAATTTGATTGGATACTATCATGTGGTCACAAAGCAACTGGATGCAGGGAATAACTTTGATATCGGGAGAGCTTTTGATACAGTTGCACATGGAAGACTGCAGAGGTATGGCAATAACAGTAAGTTGCTACAATGGATAAAGGGATGGTTGAATGGGAGACGACAGTGAGTGGTAATCAACAGACACTGCTCTTTGTGGACAAATGTTATTAGTGAAGTTTTCCCAGGGTTCGGTGTTGAGCCCATTGTTGTTTTTTATATTTATCAATGATATTGATGAAGGTATATCAGGGTTGTTAACAACAGTAAAGACAGTATGCTACTGCAACTCTATCTAGATAAGTTGGGCAAATGGGCTGAAAATTGGCAATGGAAGTTGAACATTGACAAGTACTGTATATGGGTAGAACAACCGAAGAGAAACGTACCAACTGTGTGGTACTACATGCAGGGAAGTGGAAAGTGAAAAATACCTGGGGGTAATTGTGCAGTCAAATATGAAGTTTGCTGAGCAGTGCAGAGGGGCTGCCAGGGCAGGTCATGGTCTTGTCAATGATATATAGGAATTTTGCTAGCAGGGACAGGGAGGTGATTATCCCGTTATACAAGGCAATGGTCAGGCCATACATAGAGTACAGGTCTGGAAACCCTCATTTTAGGAAGGATGTAGAGTTGCTAGAATGAATACAAAGAAGGGCAATAAGAGGGGAACAAAGGTGCGTGGTGATCTGATTGAGGTGTATAAGGTCTTGAATGGGTTGAGTAAGCTGAATTCTAATGGGATCCTTCCACTTGTTCAGATTACAAACCTAAGGGGGCATAAATTCAAATTAAGAAAAGACAGATGTAGAATAGATGTGCGGAAATTTGCCTTTAGCCAGCGGGTGGTTAATTGCTAGAACAAACTTCCATCTGTTGTTGTAGAAATTGATAGGTTAAATAAATATAAGGAGGAACTGGACAAGCATTTGGCGGGAATGGTGTGATTTTTTTTTTTTTTGGCTGATGCTGCATAAGCTCATACACTTGCTTTCTTGCATCACATGCCAATACTACTAGAACCTGAGGTGGCACAGATTCAAATCGAGGAAAGATAGTTGTAGAATAAATGTGTGGAAATTTGCTATTAGCCACCGGGCAGTTGAATGGTTGAACAGACTTCCATCTTTTGTTAATTAGCTAATATTAGCATTAGCATTAGGAGAGATATACGATGCAAGAAAGCAAGCTTATGCAGCATCAGCTAAAAAAAAAAAAAAAAAACCTCCCATTTCACATTTCCATTCGTTCCAAATGCCTGTCCAGCTGAGCCTTAAATTTAATTAAGCTATCAACTTCCACAACAAAAGATGGAAGTTGATAGCCTAAATGAATTTAAGGCTGAGCTGGACAGGCATTTGGAACGAATGGAAGGGTGAAATGGGAGGTTTTTTTTTTTTTTTTAGCTGATGCTGCATAAGCTTGCTTTCTATGCTTATCAATGCTATCTTGCTTATCCATACTTATCAATGCTATCTTGCTTATCTATACTTATCAATGCTATCTTGCTTATCTATGCCTCTGCTAATGCTATTGCTAATATTAGCTAATGCAATGCTAATGTTGTAACTAACTGGTAGTAAAACTGCAAGGGAGGTGGATGAAAGGGTAAATAGGTATACATCAAACAAAATAAAAAAAACTTCATTTAGTTTTATATATTATAACAAATTTCATATGAAATTAAAGTTTTTTGATTTTTATATCAATCCTTTCCTTGGCACCTTCCATTTAAATTCTAATTGTGCCACTATAAATGCCATAGTAAATTCAGTGGAATGGTTAATTGGCAGAAAGCAGAGAGTAGTAAAAGTGGCCTCTATGATCTATGGACTAATTTTATGAATGGGATTCCAGGTTTTTAGGTGCCAAGCCCTTTATTATTTGTAATATTTATTAATAATAATATTGCAGATTCAAGTTTAATGTCTGAATCTGCTGATGATATACAGATGGGCAGATTTATTAATAATACTAATCACTTGATCACAGTGTACTGATGTGGAATTTACTTAAAGATGTAACTACCATCAGGGGTAAAGGCAAGGGTTTTTGCTTTCGTAAAGGAGACTACGGTGGTCTCAGACAATTTTGTTAACAAGATCAAATTCTAAATGGGAAACATTCAAAAAATTAATCTTGGAAGCTACTAGGCTTTTCATACGAACTAAGAAATACTGTTCAAGATTTAGGTCTAAATGGATGTGATGAACTAATGAGACTCATGGCAGAGAAGAAAAATGTGTGGAATAGATATAAATTATCAGGTGACACAGAAGCTTATAGTATATATCAGCTAGTCTGTAATCAAGTCACAAAGGAGTTTAGGCAAGCGAAGGCAGATTACAAGAAATTTTTGGCGAAGGATGGAAAGAAAAAGCGCAAAGACTTCTTTACTTATATAATCTCTAAAAGGAAGGGTATGTATCAGATTATTCCACTTGATATCGATGGTTTGATTGTTGATGATCCTGCTCAGATAGTTGACAAACTGAATGAGCATTTTGCATCTACATTCATAAATGAGGAATTCCTTGGCGAAGTGGAGCTTATTAAGCTCTAACAGGGAGCTTAAAGATTTTGCAATAAAAGAGAGCAAAGTGGAGAAGAATTTGTTGAAGTTAAACATAAGAAAAGCACATGAGGTGGATAGGATCCAGGGTTCAGTTGTATTAAAGGAGGCAGCAAAGGCAGTAAAGACATTTTTAACGGCTGCTGCTGTGATATTATCAGTGACACTATCAATCTCAGAGTAGAGTGGCAGTAACTTATTATGTACTTGGTACATAATTACATAATTTTTTTATTTTTTTTTAATTTTTTATTGGGCTGATGCTATATAAGCTGTGGGAACATCAATCAAAGTGATGTTGCACATTTTCCAGAGGAAAGATTTTCTCAAAGTGTTCCACATCTAAAAGAATTAAAGAAAAACACTTAATATAGACATTGGCACATCATCACCACTTCTTAGATAATTCTCTTCCACAGTAATAGACATCAAGCCATCCAATAAGAACCACAGGTTAACTCTACACATTTCAGTATTCTAGGTAACCATCAATCTACCAGCACAGCACAGAAAACAGTCTCATGTGGCAAAATGCGCAGAACAGCTTGAAATCATCAGATCACAGCCAGAAAGGAAAAAGTCATATGACCTATCCTCTTCGATCCTCATTGCAGTTTTCAGCAAAGAAGAACCAGTTCATCCCTGGGCTCCTCAACATCTAATCAATAACACAGCCTCTAACCTCAGTGTACCAGGACTGTTTTTCCCTCATCTCCTTGTTCCTTTGTAGACATCTAAACCAGCTTTTTTTTCTTCTTTTTAACTATTTATCCACAGGAAAAGAAACAAAAAAAAAAAAAAAAATATATATATATATATATATATATATAAAAACAATTAATAGACATTGGCAGGGTCAACAACCTCTTCTAACTCCTGTATTATCCTCTTCTATAGCAACCATCAAGAACCACAGTTAACGCCTCAAAGGTGGTACTTGCGCTTATGTCCGTTCTGATATTCCCTGTCAGAGACTTGGCAATTTGGAATCTCCTCTCTTTGATCTTCTCTGGCTTAAAATCTCTCTACATAAATTCATTGTGTCAAATTCATCTGTTGCCTCTACCGTTCTCCCAACTCCACTAATCACTTGGAGCTCTTTGACTTCCTCTCGTTGCAACTTGACTTTCTCCAGTCAAACTTTCCTAACAGTGAGGTAATTTTCCTTGGTGATTTTAATGTTCACAACTCCAGCTGGCTTCCGTTTTCTAGTCACACCGACCCAGCAGGTTGAGATGCTGAGGCTTTTGCAAGTACTAATGATCTAGCACAGATTGTTCATTTACCTACAAGAATACCGGACAATCCTAATCATACAGCCAATACGCTTGATCTTTTTCTCACAAACAACCCTTCTAAGTACACGGTCGAAGTGAGAGGTCCTTTAGGCACTTCAGATCACAACTTGGTGATTGTCTCTTCTCCAATGGAACCTTTATCTCGTGGCTATTCCCAACCTTGTGTTGTTTGGCATTACAAGAATGCAAAATGGGATGACCTGCAAGACTTCTTTTCTTCTTTTCCTTGGTCGGATTACTGTTTCAAAACTTCTGATGTCAACATTTGCTCAGATTGTGTCAGTGAAATTATTCTTGCAGGAATGGAATCCTTTATCCCACATTCCACTTCAAAATCTCGTCCTTTATCTAAACCTTGGTTTTCCAATAAATGTGCTAAGGCTGTCCAAGAGAACAATGTTGCATATCGTAATTGGCTTGTTTCTAATTCTTCAGTTTCATTTTCTGCCTACACCAAAGATCGCAACAATTGGGAAAGCAGTTATTAATCAGTCCAAACTACAGTTTGAACAGGCTAAAAGTAGAAAACTTGCTTCTTGCCCTAATGGTAGCCGAGCATTCTGGTCTCTTGCCAAAGTTATTGGCCGCAACTTTTACCCAACTTCTGCTCCCACCTCTGTCCAAACCAGATGGTTCTGTTGTCACTTCAGCCAAGGATAAAGCTGACCTGCTAGCATCCCATTTTTCTTCCAGCTCATGTATTAATGATCTTGGTAAAATACCTCCCACCATTCCCAACATGCTCCATTCAATACCTCATGTGGTCTTCCGTCAAAAGGATATCAGAAGGATTTTGACGAATCTTGATGCTAAGAAAGCTCCAGGTCCTGATGGTATTTCTCCACTTGGTCTCAAAACCTGCGCTCCTGAACTTACTCCTATTCTTTGCCGCCTTTTTTTCACTTTCTTATTCCAAAGGTGTTTTTCCTTCTGCTTGGAAATTTGCTCATATCCAGCCAGTTCCTAAAAACGGTGACAAACCCTCCCATCCAATTATCGTCCCATTGCAATTACTTCTACTCTTTCTAAAGTAATGGAGAAATCAATTACCTGCCAACTCTTAAACTACCTAGAAACCTTCCGTCTGATCAACGATCGCCGGTATGGATTCCGTCAGAGTCGATCCACTGGTGATATTCTGGCTTATGTTACCCAATTTATGGACTAATACAATGGAAAGGTTCGGTGAAACACAAGTAGTTGCTCTTGACATATCAAAGGCTTTTGATCGTGTTTGGCATAAAGGTCTTCTAAACAAGCTTCCATCTTATGGTTTGCCAACTGTTTTTAGTAATTGGTTATCCAGTTTTCTCTCTGATCGCTCACTGGGGGTGATGGTAGATGGCTCTCTGTCTTCTAACTTCTCCACTAATGCCGGTGTCCCCCAAGGTTCAGTTCTTTCCCTCACTCTTTTCCTCTTGTATATCAATGACCTTCTTCCATTGACTGGAAATCCTATCCATAGTTTTGCCGATGATAGCACATTGCATTCCACTTTCCATTTTGAGAAACCTTGTCCTGCTCAATCAGCTTCAACTTCTCGAAAATCTGCTACCAATTCCTTAAATGCCAATCTTCAGGTAATTCTCCAGTGGGGCAAAGACAACTTAGTTGATTTCAACCCTTCTAAAACTCAGCCTTGTCTTATATCTCGCAAAAAGGATTCTTCTGCTCCTATGCTTATCTTTATTGACACTCCAATTTCTAGGCAAAAGGATATATCTCTTTTGGGGATTACCCTGACTTCTAATCTCTTTTGGCACAAGCACATTACAAATATTGCTTCCTCTGCATCTAAAAAACTTGGTTTTCTCTTTCGCTCTTGGCGTTACTTTTCTTCCAAACAGCTGCTCACTCTGTATAAATCGCAAATCCGCCCTGCCCTGGAATATTGTTCCCACATCTGGGGTGGTGCCCCCAAAACCTCTCTCAGGCTTCTTGATTCCATTCAGAAGAGGGCAGTTAGGTTAATTAATGATTCATCTCTAACAGAGTCTCTCCACTCGCTGTCTCATAGATGCACTGTTTCTGCTGCATGTCTCTTCTACAGATACTTCCATGGGCACTGTTCTTCCGAATTGGCTTCTATAATTCCCGCTCTCTCTTTCAAAACTGTCCGAACACGTGCCACCACCAGCCAACATCCATTTACTGTCCAACTTCAAACCCACAGAACCAACT
Source organism: Mastigoproctus giganteus (assembly GCF_048544385.1). Taxonomy (NCBI): domain Eukaryota; kingdom Metazoa; phylum Arthropoda; class Arachnida; order Uropygi; family Thelyphonidae; genus Mastigoproctus; species Mastigoproctus giganteus. The sequence continues at coordinate 25,929,706 of NC_143587.1, forward strand.
TTTCATCTTCCTCATTTATTAATTCAACTGCCTTTTTCTGGAACAACCTTCCTTCATACGTATTTCCTGAAAATTACAATCTTCAGAAGTTCAAGTCCAATGTCAACAAATATCTTCTTTCATCTTCTCAACCTCCAACCTAAGCACGGTACTAAGTACTATAGGTTCTAATACCTCTCGTGTTTGGGGTTCACATAAAAAAAAAAAAAACTCTACACTTTGTAGTATTCAAGAAAAGCCTACCAATTCTGAAATATCTGGGGTACTGTAGGATACAATTATCAATTAATTGTATTATTAATTTATTAATAAAATTGCCTAAATTTTGTTCACAAAGTGAACACAGTATATTTTGTTATCAAATTAGTCATTCTATTGCCATGTTCTTATATAAATTTTGTGTGCTGAATCCAAATGTCTTATTATTTCTCTCTGTTCAATATTTCAGTAACAAGTGAAGGTTTTATGTTTTGGAAACATTTATGCGTTTTACATAAGTGAATACCAGACATACATAACAATTATGATATATAATATACAAGTTTGTAGTATTCTTATAAGTACTTTTTTGTTTTTAAGTTTCAAGTTTGTTATCAGTACTAAACAAAGATGTAAGTTATCTTAACTCATATTCTGTTACATTTGTGGATATTATATGTCTGAATCAGGTGAAGCCTAACAACATGGTTCGTGACACCAAGTTTTGCAATAGATGTGAAGTCTATTTTGGAATGTCTATGGATCAAGACAGGTTGCGGGCAACTTATTTCTGTTGTGATAACTTAATGAGTGTCTCCTTATCTGAATGAGAATTTCACCATTATACTCAACTCTGATAACACAAGTTGGTCCTAACATGCATCTTCATGATATACTTGACTGCTTAGTGTTTCTCTGCTTAGAATCTAGTAGATAGTGTCTTTTTTCCTGTTTATGCTATGCACTTTGATCGGCTATGCAGTTTTGATGTCAGTGGAACAGACTGTTATTATGGGAATGATATGCTTGTGAACTTTCACCTTGTTTGGAAGCTACAGGTGCATGGCTTATGAACTTTCACCTAGTCTGGAAATCACACGAAAGTCTGTTGTATAATTGGTAATTGTTGCAATATTGCAAATATTCTGCCATATCTGTTAGAAATGATGTAATTGTTATAGTATTAATATTATACTGTTGTTGATTGTCTTGGTTTTGACATACTGCACTTGGGAAACTCATGCTTGTGAACTTTCACCTTTTTGGAAGCCACAGGAATATGGTGTATTTGTAATTGTTATTGGTCCCTGAGAGCTGGACTTAATGTATAGTGTATATATTTTTTAGTTGGTCTATCTTATGCCCTGACTGGATTAAGTGCCAAATATGTGTAATCATTAATGTTTGCTTTCTTATGAACTTTCATTCTGGAAGACATAAGTTAGTCTTTTATTTGCGATCTTTCACTTCTGGGAGTTACAAGTCAACTGTGAAGATTAAATTTTAAATTTCTGGGTATTAGTTGGAGATTGATGTAGTTCCTCTGCTGTCACTTAATCCTAAGGTCAATCATTCTTTGGTTTAGTAACTTATTCTGCTGGTAATGCCACTGTTATTATTACTGTGGTCTTATACCTTTTGCATAAGGTTTGACTGTGGTATATGCATATTTAAACTAATTAATTGTGCTGTATATGCTTTGATAATGTATTTGACAGTTATGTTTAATTAGCTTTGATGTTCTGATGTCTAATCACACTGAGATTGTTGTGATAAAGTTATTGAGATTTGAGTAAAAAAAAAAGGTAAAGTGCAGCCATTATCAACCTACTGCAGGATGGAAGCCTCCTCAACAATTCATGCTGAGGGAAATGGACCATAATCTGCCACGCTGGTCCAGTGTGGGTTGGCAGATCGATCGTATTCAGTAGTCAGGGGCTTGAACCCTGGTCTACTCAAAGGGCGTGTGCTACTGCACTCCCGCTAATAATCTTGACCACTCGGCTATGAGATTTGAGTAATATACTCTGTTTTTAACTTCTTGCACTACCTTATGTTCAACCTGAAGATGTATTTAAATATATTTTAGCCATTCTAAAAAACAACTTAACTAGCCATCTGGCTAGTTAAGTTGTTTGCTTAAGATGATCTTTCTTTTATTTTATGAGTGTTAATCTGTAAGAAATTGTAAATAGAACTACAGATATTGTTGATTGTTCTGTAGATAATTTTGTGTAGTTACATAGTTACTCTGCTGTCTCCACATTAAACATCGGGTAATGGGGGAAACCCTGGGGGTCTGCCAATCAACAAATGAATAAATGAAAAAATGAACGTTGTGATAACTTCAGGTCAACATAGAGGAAAGATTTTGTAGTAATTGGTGCTTTTTCTACAAACCAGCATGGGTCTGTTACTTTTTTACGATGGATGCATCAAAGCTTAGAAAGCCTGCAGATAAAAAAGCTGTAGTGTTATCCTGACATACCATCCTCTATTGCTCCAGTGATAAACTTCCCAGTCTGCCTTCCAGAGAAGAGTCTTTGGAATTGAATGATTAATGTAGTGAATAAGATAACTGGGATTACACCTCAGATGCCAGTTCAAGTAAAGCCCTACTTTTCCTAATCAGAGAGAATTGGATGACTTAGTGAGGGACATGGGTCTAACCAATATAATGCAAAGTTCCTAGCATCATTTAAAAGAGTGGACCCTACTATTTCCCAGCTGCAAGACTTTCATACAGGAAAAGACACGTCACTTATGCACTTTTGTTTTATTATGCTGTTCTTTTCAGACAGTTCAAGTAAAAGTTTATTGAGTTCTCTGTTCATATTAAAGAAGACCGGGGGCTCACATCTAGTGAGTATGGGCTTGGCAAACCCAGGGTCCTGAGCTGGATATCATCATTCTTCTCTTTCTTGGTGATTCCTTTCTACTTCTCTCTCTCTCTCAGGGGGTAACTTGGGAATTTTTTTTTTTTTTTTTTTGGCTGGTGCAGCATAAGCCTCAGGCTTCCTTGTACCATATGGCCATTAATAATAATAATAATAATAAGACTAGAAATGTGGAGTATATGTTAGAGAAGATCATGTATGACCAGTAGAAATGGGATGTCTGTGAGAACTTCAAAATGCTGGATTAATTCTGGGTTTGCAAGATGGTTACACTAAGTTCTCTTACTTTCTCTGCTTCTGGAACAGTAAGGCAGTAGAAGCACACTACAGGAGTAGAGATTAGACAGCTGGTACATTCAATGTGGGAAACAATCCCTTGGTTCTAAGAATAAATCCTTGCTTCTTCCACTCCACATTAAGTTGGGAGTAGTATAACAATTTGTTACAGCATTAGATTCTCAAGGTGATACCTTCAAGCATATACAATTTGTATTTCCAAAGCTGCCTGATGTAAATGAGTATTATTATTGGCAGGAAAGGTTTATTCCACTGAGTACCTCTCTTGAAAAGATGATTCCACTAGACAGTAGTCATATGATACTGATTGAACATCTAAAGTATTTCATCTACCTTGAGTGAGTAAGGGTAATAAAAGGCTGCACAGATTCCAAAATACATGCACAGAGCAGATATTATCTTTAAGGGCACAAAATGTGACATTGTTGTATACGTTAGAACTAATGACATTAAGAATAGGAGATCTGTGGACTTACTTAACAAGTACAGGTCAAGTAAAGACTTTCACATGCAGGAAAAGACAAGTCACTGTTCTTTTCAGACAGTTCAAGTAAAAGTTTATTGTTGAAAAAAAGGTCAATATTGAAAAAAAAGTTGTGATTTACAGTTAAATTTGAAACTGTCTGCAATTCTACCTACACATGATATGAGGGAGTATATGATGAGAGCCTTCTCAATCAATTCGGCTCTGAGAGATTGTGTGAGACTCATGAGGTAGAATTTTTCTCTGCATGGTCAACAGGAGAGATTGCTTCTATAGGGATGAGATACACTTACATAGAAAGTGTACAAGAATACTTGCTGATGCTATCGGGGCAGTGCTAGGTGGGTCAAGAAAACTGCTAGTTTGGGGGGGGGGGAGATTCACAGATTAATAGATTAACAGTAGCCACAGGCAGAGGTGAAAGTGATTCTTGGACTGCTTCTATTGGAATGAGCAACAGCCTGGAAAACAAGATACTGGTGATTTAAAGGACTGCTGAGAGTAATAATGGAACAAGTAAATACATGGGGGATGTTGGGGTAACTAAGAGTAAGAACAGGTGCATGTATAATTGCATGTACACCAATGCTAGAAGTATAGTAAATAAATTTGATGAATTTGAAGTGCTGGTCAAATCATTAAAGGCAGATATTGTTGGGGTATTAGAGACATGGTGTCACACGGATATAAGGAATGCAGAAATGGAATTTGGGGAGTACAATGTGTATAGGAAGGATAGATAGGATAGGAGGGAGGAGGGGTTATGCTGTTAGTTAAGAAACACATAAAATCTAAGAAAGTGCATCCAGTTCACATGGGTGGTTCAGTCAGTTTGGTGTAACATAAGCACTTGGAAATCAAAAATGAGAGTAGGAGTGTGTTATAGGCTTAATGACTCTGATCAGTACAATGAACAACTATACAGAGAAATAGTGGGTAGGTAAATCAGAATATCTATTAATGTGGGATTTTAACTTCCCAGATATTGACTGGAATCTGTGAGTTCATCATTCTCATACTAGCAAAACTGCTGTGGATTTATTGAATGATTATTTTCTATAGCAGCATGTTTAAGAGGCAACCAGAGGGAGTAATACTATTGATCTGATTATCAGCAGTGATTATTCATGCATTAAGAATCTGAAGATAAAGGAACCACTATGTGGCAGTGATGACAGTGTACTGATGTAAGATTTGCACAAAGATATAACTACTATCAAGGGTAAAGGAAAGAGTTTTTGCTTTCATAAATGTGACTATAATGGCAGTGATGTTACTAACAGCAAATTCTAAAAGGGAATCATTCAAAGAATTATTCTTGAAAGCTACTATTTTCATACCAACTAAGAAATGAAATACTGTTCAACGTTTAGGCCAAAATGGATGCCAAATGAACTAATAAGACTCGTGGCAGAGAAGAAAAAAAAGCATGGGATGCATATAAATTACCAAGTGATACAGAAGCCTGTGGTTGATATAATCTAAGCTACAATTCAAGGCAGATTACAAGAAGTCTCTGGCAAAGAATGCCAAGAAAAGCAGCAAAGACTTTTTTTTAGTTATATTAACAGTTGTATTAACTGTTAATATTAACAGTTAATATAAGTTATATTAACAGTAGAAGTTAATATAACTTATATTAACTTCTACTTTAATATAAGTAGAAGTTAATTATATTAACAGTAGAAGGTAGGGTTGAATCACATTGATCTACTTGATGTTGGTAGTTTAACTACTGATGATTGTACTCAGGTTGCTAAATAGCTATTTTGTATTTACATTCACATGATGAGTTCTTTAGGAAGGGATGGGAAAAGTTTATGAATATCTAATAGGAAGCTGAATGATATTGTGATAACTGAGAGGAAAGTGGATGAGAACCTGTTGAAGTTAAACATAAAAAAGGCACCTGAGGTGGATGGGATATATCCAATTATATTAATGGAGGCAGCAAAGGAAGTAAAAAAAACCCTTAGCCATAATTATGAGAGCATCTTTGGATTCATTGAAGGTCCCCGTGGACTGGAGATGTGTGAATGTACAACCAATTCATAAATAGTGATCAAAGGGTAACATGAGTAAATACATACCTGTTAGCTTAACTTCTGTTCCAAGGAAAATAATGGAATCACAGGTTAAAGAAATAATGCAGGACTATTTAGAAAGGAGTGCAGTTGTACGTCAATAACAGTATGGGTTTGATCTTGTCTGATCAATTTGACTGAATACTATGATTCAGTGACAAAGGAACTAGATGTAGAAAATAATTTTGATATCATATACTTGGATTTCAGGAAAGATTTTGATACTCTTGCACATAAAAGACTGCTGTACAAACTTGAGCAGTGTGACCTTAAGGGAAAGTCACTGGGATAAAGGGATGGTTGAGTGGGAGAAGACAGAGAGTGGTTATCAATAGGCACTGCTCTTTGTAGACTAATGTTATTAGTGGAGTCACCCCCCCAGGGTTCGATGATGGGCCACATTGTTGTTTTCTGTGTTTATTAACGATACTCGTGAGGGTCTATCAGGCATAATGTTTAAGTTTGCAGATGATACAAAGGTTGGCAGGGTGGAACCAGGTCTAGAATAAAGATCCTGCAACAAGATCTAAGGAGATGGGCTGAGAAATGGCAATTGAAGTTTAACACTGACAAATGGAAGGTAGTGAATATGGGTAGCATTAATCCCATTGTAATGTATCCACTGTGTGGTACTACAATGAGGGTAGTGGACAATGAAAAGGACCTGGAGGCAATTGTGCAGCCAGATATAAATTCTCTGAGCAATGCAGACAGACTGCCAGGACAGCTCATGGGGGTTTTGTCAACTGTATGTAGAAACCTTGCTAGCAGAGATAAGGAGGTGATTATCCCATTGTATGAGGCAATGGTCTGGCCACAACTTAAGTACTACATACAGTACTGGAGGTCTCATTTTAGGAAGGATGTAGAGATGCTGGAATTGGTAAAGAGAAGGGCAATGAGATTGGTGAGAGGAACAAAGATGTGCTCATACCAAGAACGGCTTCAGTTCTGAAAACAGTGTCTAGAGACTGGCATGTGTAAGGCAACTTGATTAAGATTTTTAAGGCTTTAGCAAACTCAATGCTGATAGGATTCTTCCTCTTGCTCAGACTATGCATATGAGGTTGCAGAATAGATGCACAGAATTTTGCTTTCAGCCAACACTAGACAAATATTGGTGGGGATGAATAGGTGAAATGGGATTTTTTTTTTGGCAGATGCTGTATAAATTTGCTTTCTTGCAACGTTTGCCACTATTAATATTAATACTAATCTTAGAACCTCTACTGAACATTTTGAATACAATCCTTGATCAGAACTTTTTTCCTCAAGAGTGGAAGGTGTATAGAGTGAAACCTATACCCACTAAGATTCCATTCTCCATCGCAAATACTGGCTCATTTCATGCCTCAACATTCTCAAGGTTATTGGAAAAAAACCCTGCTGCCTATTCTAACTAAACAGCTTCTGGCAGATAGACCTCTACAATTAAACTATGCAATACAAAATCATTCTACTACAACCAAACCTCTACTCAATTATGACTGCAATTATTAATGCATGACAATGCAGAAGTTGCAGTCACCTACTTGACCTCAAATCTGCTTTTGACCCCGTTTACATATCAGCAATCCTCCTTTTATATAAGAGGCACATCCACATTTCTGGAAACATTCTCATTTTTGAACTCTCTACTCTATAATAAATGCTCCTTCTACACCGGAAAAATCAGACTTTTACCTTTTTTTTTTTTTTTTACACGAGTGGTGTTAGAACCTATAGTACTTAGTACCGTGCTTGGGAAGACGAAAGAAGATATTTGTTGACATTGGACTTGAACTTCTGTAGATTGTAATTTTCAGGAAATACGTATGAAGGAAGGTTGTTCCAGAAAATGGCAGTTGAATGAATAAATGAGGAAGATGAAAAGTTGATTCTGTGGGTTTGAAGTTGGACAGTAAATGGATGTTGGCAGCATGTGTTCGGACTGTGTTGAAAGAGAGAGCGGGAATTATAGAAGCCAATTTGGAAGTACAGTGCCCATGGAAGTATCTGTAGAAGAGGTATGCAGCAGAAACAGTATGTCTATGAGAAAGCGAGTGAAGAGACTCTGTTAGAGATGAATCATTAATTAACCTAACTGCCCTCTTCTGAATGGAATCAAGAAGCCTGAGAGAGGTTTTGGGGGCACCACCCCAGATGTGGGAACAATATTCCATGGCAGGGCGGATTTGCAATTTATACAGAGTGAGCAGCTGTTTGGAAGAAAAGTAACGCCAAGACCGAAAGAGAAAACCAAGTTTTTTAGATGCAGAGGAAGCAATATTTGGAATGTGTTTGTGCCAAGAGAGATTAGAAGTCAGAGTAATCCCCAAAAGAGATATATCATTTTGCCTAGAAATCGGAGTGTCACTAAAGATAAGCATAGGAGCAGAAGAATCCTTTTTGCGAGATATAAGACAAGACTGAGTTTTAGAAGGGTTGAAATCAACTAAGTTGTCTTTGCCCCACTGGAGAATTACCTGAAGATTGACATTTAAGGAATTGGTAGCAGATTTTCGAGAAGTTGAAGCTGAATGAGTAGGACAAGGTTTCTCAAAATGGAAAGTGGAATGCAATGGGCTATCATCGGCAAAACTATGGATAGCATTTCCAGTCAATGGAAGAAGGTCATTAATATATAAGAGGAAAACAGTGGGGGAAAGAACTGAACCTTGGGGGCCACCGGCATTAGTTAGAAGACAGAGAGCCATCTACCATCACCCTCAGTGAGCGATCAGAGAGAAAACTGGATAACCAATTACTAAAAACAGTTGGCAAACCATAAGATGGAAGCTTGTTTAGAAGACCTTTATGCCAAACACGATCAAAAGCCTTTGAGATGTCAAGAGCAACTACTTGTGTTTCACCGAACCTTTCCATTGTATTAGTCCATAAATGGGTAACATAAGCCAGAATATCACCAGTGGATCGACACTGACGGAATCCATACTGGCGATCGTTGATCAGACGGAAGGTTTCTAGGTAGTTTAAGAGTTGGCGGTTAATTGATTTCTCCATTACTTTAGAAAGAGTAGAAGTAATTGCAATGGACGATAATTGGATGGGAGGGATTTGTCACCCTTTTTAGGAACTGGCTGGATATGAGCAAATTTCCAAGCAGAAGGAAAAACACCTTTGGAATAAGAAAGTGAAAAAAGGCGGCAAAGAATAAGAGTAAGTTCAGGAGCACAAGTTTTTAGACCAAGTGGAGAAATACCATCAGGACCTGGAGCTTTCTTAGCATGAACCCCGGGGGCTCACATCTGGTGAGTATGGGCTTGGCAAACCCAGGGTCCTGAGCTGGATATCATCATTCTTCTCTTTCTTGGTGATTCCTTTCTACTTCTCTCTCTCTCTCTCTCTCTCTCTCTCTCTCTCTCTCAGGGGGTAACTTGGGTTTTTTTTTTTTTTTTTTGGCTGGTGCAGCATAAGCCTTAGGCTTCCTTGTACCATATGGCCAATAATAATAATAATAATAATAATAATCAAGATTCATCAAAATCCTTCTGATATCCATTTGACGGAAGACCACAGGAGGCATTGAATGGAGCGTGTTGGGAGGTGTTTTACTAAGATCATTAATACATGAGCTGGAAGAAAAATGGGATGCTAGCAGGTCAGCTTTATCCTTGGCTGAAGTGACAACAGAACCATCTGGTTTGGACAGAGGTGGGAGCAGAGATGGATAAAAGTTGCAGCCAATAGCTTTGGCAAGAGACCAGAATGATCGGCTACCATTAGGGCAAGAAGCAAGTTTTCTACTCTTAGCCTGTTCAAACTGTAATTTGGACTGATTAATAACTGCTTTACAGTTCTTGCGAGCTTTAGTGTAGGCAGAAAATGAAATTGAAAAATTAGAAACAAGCCAATTACGATATGGGACATTCTTCTCTTGAACAGCCTTAGCACATTTATTGGAAAACCAAGGTTTAGATAAAGGACGAGATTTTAAAGTGGAGTGTTGGATAAAGGATTCCATTCCTGCAAGAATAATTTCACTGACACGATCTGAGCAAAATGTGACATCAGAAGTTTTTAAACAAGTAATCCGACCAAGGAAAAGAAGAAAAGAAATCTTGCAGGCCATCCCATTTTGCATTCTTGTAATGCCAAACAACACGAGGTTGGGAATAGCCACGAGTTGTTAGTTATTTGTTTTTTAGGCGCATTAGCAGCTAAGGCCATATTGCTCCGGGATATGTGGTGGTCATTCCCTGACCTTTCCGCATCCTCCGTATTTGGTGGGTAGGGGCTCGAACCCCGGTCTAATCAAGAAGCGTGTGCTACGCACTAGCTGCTCCTTCCCACCTGGCTACGGAGGCGCCAATAGCCACGAGATAAAGGTTCCATTGTTGAAGAGACAATCACCAAGTTGTGATCTGAAGTGCCTAAAGGACCTCTCACTTCGACCGTATACTTAGAAGGGTTGTTTGTGAGAAAAAGATCAAGCATATTGGCTGTATGATTAGGATTGTCTGGTATTCTTGTAGGTAAATGTGCTAGGTCATTAGTAATTGCAAAAGCCTCAGCATCTCGGCCTGCTGGGTCGGTGTGACTAGAAAACGGAAGCCAGCTGGAGTTGTGAACTTTAAAATCACCAAGGAAAATTACCTCACTGTTAGGAAAGTTGGACTGGAGAGAGACAAGTTGCAAAGAGAGGAAGTCAAAGAGCTCCAAGTGATTAGTGGAGTTGGGAGAACGGTAGAGACAACAGATGAATTTGACACAATGAGGCAGAGAGATTTTAAGCCAGAGAAGATCAAAGAGAGGAGATTCCAAATTGCCAAGTCTCTGACAGGGAATATCAGAATGGACATATGCAGAAGTACCACCTTTGAGGCAAAAGGAATCATACAGCGAATAATTTGGGCATCTGATGAGCAGTAGTTGAATCAACTGATAACTGAGATTCTGTCAGAAAAAGTATATGGGGTTTGGCAGACTGCAAGTGGAAATGGACATCGTTGAGATTAGAATTGAGATCACGTATATTTGTGAAATGAATTAGGAAGTGCTTGGGAGATTTAGATCTTTTCGCAGATAAGCTTGCTCTATTAGTTTGACAATTCATGGTGTATTCAATAGTAAGAAAAAGTGGGTGGGACATGCTGTATGAAGTAATGAAATTTTTGGATATGGTGTACACATGGGAAGAATATACCCAGATCCTTGACATAACATGGCCTCGACAATGCTCCCCGCATACACACTACTCGGACTCCCTCCAGTCACTATCTGGCAGAGTAGAGGTAGCAAGATTATACACTAGCTGATCCGGAAGCCTCGTAGAGAGTTACCAATAGGTTCGGTCCGGTGTACTAAGTAGCAGCCGGCCTGCGAACACTGTTTTAGAGTTGTATCCTCGAAATGTAAGGAATAATGGATCTCACCACAACGTTCATCATAACCTCAAAAGTCATCAATCATACTGCATGATGGAAGAGATAGGGAAGAGTTGACCAGAACTTAGCTCTAGAGACTAAACATGGGTTCCACCACTTCAAGCCTCCAATAAGCAAAGTGGTGGTATTTCACCGGTTGATGAGAGTCATCTACCACCTAGTACTGCCTGGTAACATAGACTGGCGGTGTTCCTCCATGTGGTGTGGGCGCCACACCTGTAATGTGAGCAGAAGGTGGAATATTGTCAGATTTATTATTTACCATTTTGCTTGGTCCTCTGGTTAGAGAGAAGATATAATTGCTATGCAGATATATCAAGCTAATTATGTGTATTAACTCTACTGATGTATAAATCTTATCATCACCAGTCAGTCTGACAAACTAAAAGATGTTTCAGCTTATTTACATCAATATGGGTTATGCCTCAATCCTATCAAATCAGCCCAGATGACTTTCTCCCTAAAACCAGCACTGTCCATGATGCCATTGCTGCACAATGCCACATGGATCTCTAATGTGTTCACTCATATGATCATTGAATCATTTTTGACTCCAAGTTGACATTTCATAATCATCTACATGCTCTTCACTTGAAAATGGCTAACCTTAAATGGCAAGCTAAGAAGCACCTCCTCTGTGTCAGGGATAATAGCATCATTAGGGAGTACATCATAACAGTTGTTCCCTTAGTCCTATATGGAGCACAAACATGGTTCAGCAGCCCCACAACACTCAAGGCATTGTACGCTTCAGAATACTGGATGCTCAGGTGGACAGTTTAAAAACATAGTGTATTCCCTATCAGCAGTACCACAGCCCTGGTACAATCCCTAAACATTTCAAGGCTCCATAGCTCAATCTTTGAGAGAAGATTTGCTGCCAATGTTAATATGCTCAGTGGATCTATTGCAGCCCCAGTCTGTGGGATTTTCACTGGAGGCCCCACTCTGTACCCTTCAGGTAACTTCTTCCCTAGCCACCAATAGAAACTGGCTGTACATGAGTGACAGATTTCTCCCCAAGCAAATGCTGAAAGTTGCACAGTCACTCAATGTGGATCTTTATAAATTCGCTACCAGTAAGGGGTATTGTTGGAAAATCCTAGAACACAGAGCTGTTAATATGCCCTAATAGACCAAGCACAAATGCAGTCAAATTCTAAATACCATAACTAAATAATCCCTGAAAACCCCCTGTTAATTCTGTTAAAATAGCATTCCCTGTTTAGGGTATGTTGAAGAGTATTATATATTGTGTCAATTTTCATAACTAACTCACTCTACTAATCCTATTAACCCTTGACATAGAGGATACTTTATATTTCAATGTCGGCTTCCTCCTTGCCAGTTAATTCATCCATTATCCTCTGGCAATTTTTCTGGTTGTGGAGGGAACTTTGCCTTCATATCTCTACTTAGCTGTTTATATGTATATCTTCGGCTGGTAATAAGGATTTATTTAAGTGATAATAGCATCATTAGGGAGTACATCATAACAGTTGTTCCCTTAGCAGTCCTATATGGAGCACAAACATGGTTCAGCAGCCCCACAACACTCAAGGGGGGGTGCACTTGAGTGTTGTGGGGCTGCTGAACCCACAACCATTTGAGAAATCCTACAGTTTATTTGCTATCATCATAGAAATTTTTATGTTTTGATAGAGGGCTACATAGGATGATATATTTATTAAAGATTGAGTTCATATTTTTATAAAAGATTTGTTTAGCTATAAAATTTGATTGTTGCTATTTTATATGCAGATTATATGTATATAAAATATGTTTTTTATGTATATGTTTTTTTTTTCTCATTTCCTTTTAGCTGAATCTCAGAATACAGTACTTCTCTCACAGTTAATTACTTGATTTTTCCAAATATTCCAACAAATGTGTGAATGAAATAAATTTGGTCAGTGTGCTGAAATGTATTTATATTACAGTAAAATTCTGTTAAGATGGACTTCTCAGGGAATGCAAGAACCATTTCTTGCAATTCTTGCAATGAAATTTCATTCTAATGAATACAGGTTAATTAATAACGAATATTATTTATTACTTAAAAAGAATTATTTGTAAAAACAAAATCTGCTGAAATTTACTAATATAATATAAATTGTAATTTTTGCTTCATTTTTTCTTAAATATTCACTTTAAAATCAATAATAAATAAATAAATAAACAATAAAATATGTGTACTTTACTGTAAAAGTAAAAATATCTTGTTCAGGGCGTTGTATTGAAAGAACATTTTATTTATAAGAAATACCATATTCAAAAACATGGTATAATAGATACAATTTTATGTTAATTTTCACATGTTATTACAAGTTTGATTTTAACATTTAACTTTTTTTCCATATTAATTTAGTGCAATCAAACATATGTGTAGGTATTGCAGTGGTGAAAAATAAAAAAAGCATTATCATTCAAATACATGGAAAATGTAGTAAAGGATGTAATAATGAATATAACTTTTACAACAAAAGAAAAACTTTGTGTTTCTTTTGTTGTAAACTGGTATATTTTTACACAGGTGGACTTCAAAAATAATTTGCTGTACCAAATTATTATCAAAACATTTCACTTAAATGAGACTTAAAAAGTACTATTAATAAGAGTAGTCAGCCAGGACTTAAAAATATTTTTGTTACAGTGAAATTTTCATTAAAACTATATTAATGAATTTCCTATATAAAAAGTAAAACATATATTTATATATTTATTACTCGCTTGTAATTTTGGCTTTATTATCATTTTTTGGAAATGATTTCTTTGTGATATTATAATAAATAAATATATAAATTCCTGCTCTAGTAACAATATGTCTTTTTTATATAATTTAAGAAAATTTCCTTGCTAGACCATTTTTTTTTATAATCCTTAAATAAAAGTAATAATTTCTAAGAATTTTTTTTCCTTCACAATCAGTAGAAAAATAAATAATAATGAATAGTAATGAGTTTGACATGGTTGTGAATAATAAATTAAGCATAACATTTTCAGGACTTCATCATAGGATTTTGAAGCACCTTCATTTCTTGACTTCATCTTATATATTTTATTCATTCTCACTTCATTCCCTATATAATTTAGTAAACTGATTTTGAAAGGTGTTCAGATAATACTTGAAACATCATAAAAGTATTTTGCATCTAAGCTGAATTTATCTTACATGGGTATCTTCTTTATCTAAAATATTAATAATATTACATAAAATAATAAATATTATTAAAAATATTAATTAATAAATACCTGAGTTGGTAATTGGCAATCCCAAAGAGCGGATGTTTCTCATATAAGAGGGGGCTAACGCTTTCTCATATATGAGTGGCTAATATTTTAGCCCACTTATGAGTGGTCTAAAATATTAGCAGTTATAAAGAATTCAACAGACTAGTATTAATACAATTAATAACAAATAATGCAAGGAAGCAAGCTCAAAAAGCATTAACCAAAAAAAAAAGTTACTCACCTCACCTCATCTATACATCCTCTCTAATAATTTGTCTAATGCATCAATAAATTTATTCCGACTATCTACAGGTTGAATTTTATTACAACAGATGGAAGTTTATTCCAATAATCACTTTCTGACTGAAAGAAAATTGTCGCACATCTATCCTGCAACCATCCTTTATCAATTTAAGTTTGTCTCCTTATATGTGTTATCTAGAAAAGAGTAAGGTAATCAGTATTTAGTTTACTTCATCTTTCTTTTTTTTTTAATGAAAACTCCAAACACAAAAGGTATTACAGCCTACTGTACTTAATACTGTGCATGATTTGAAGGTTGAGGAGGTGAAAGAAGATACTTGTTGACATTCGACTTGAATTTCTGTAAATTGTAATTTTCAGGAAAAAAATGTGAAAGGAGGTTGTTCCAGAAAATGGAAGTTGAAGGGATATATGAGAAAGAAGACAAGTTGGTTCTGCGAGTTTGAAGTTGGAGAGTAAATGGACCTTGACTGGTTGCAGCATGTGTTCAGACTAGTTTGGAAGAGATAGGTGGGAGGGAAATATTACAGAAGCCAATTCAGAAGAACAGTGCCCATCTACAGAAAAGGCAAGCAGCAGAAACAGAATGTCTAGGAGACAGAGATTGGATAGAATTCACAAGGGATGGGCCATTAATTAGCCTAACTGCCCTCTTTTGAATGGAGTCTAGAAGCCTGAGAGAAGTTATAGTGGCACTGCAACAGAGATGAAAACAATATTCCATGGTAGGGTGGATTTTAGATTTAAAATGTAGGCTGATATTCAGAAGATAAGTATCACCAAGCGTGAAAAATGTTTAAAAACATAAATACTTCAATCAAGTTTCTTCACGGGTGTCTATTTTCCAAGTGATACAATTTACATAACTTTTGCCTTTCGTGGCAAGTATACTCTTTGGTATCTTTGGTTAATTTTGTTCTCTACAGTCATTCCAATAGTTCCACATCCTTATTAAAATTAGGCTTCTAGACTAGTATGCAGTACTCACGATTATGCAGCCTATTCACTGCTTTATACAATGAGATAATCACTTCGTTGTTCCTGCTGGCAAAATTCCTGTATATCACTGACAGAACCCCATGAGCTGTCCTAGCAGCCTGTCTGCACAGCTCAGAAAACTTTATGTTGGATAGCATGATTACTTATAGGTCACTTTCATTCTTCACCACTTTGAGTGTAGTACCAAGTGGCATGCTATTCTGGGATTCCTGTTGTCCATAGGCATATGCAGTACCTTGCATCTAAAATGTTAAACTTTATTTGATACTTTTCAGCCTATCTTCCTAATTTTACTAGGTCTTGTTGCAGTATTATACCTTGATTGCTCTCATCAACCAGACTGCCAACTTTGGATTATCTGCAAACTTAGAAAATCAACTTGATATATCTTCATCAATATTGCTAATAAATACTGAAAACAGTAAGCGAGCCCAGCACTGTACCACGAGGAACATCACTAATAACATAAGTTCAAAAAGAGCAGTGCCCATTAATAACCACTCTCTGTCTTCTGCTACTCAACTACCCTTTTATCCATAGCAGTAACGTGCCCCTAAAGCCACATTGTGTAAAGCAGTCTTTCACGTGGAACTGTGTCAAATGCTTTGCTGAAATCTAAGTGTATGATGTCAAAATTATTTTTTTGTATCCAGTTCCTGTTAACTGTGTCATAGTAGTTAATCAGATTGCTCAGATGAGATCTCCTCTTAACAAATAAATGCTCTGATTTCTGTATAACTGCATTCGTGTCAAGATGATCCTATAATACATTTTTACCTATATTATTTTTCCTAGAACAGAAGTCAGATCTGTGATCACTCACTTCACTCTTTGTTTCACCTTTGTGAACAGGAGAGATATTTCAACTCTCCCAATTTTTGCTGTTTCTTAATTTGTTTAATATATTGTAAATTAATTTTTATAAAATGTGAGGATTATTCCAAAAGTAATGAATAAAAGAAGTTAATTTAAAATAACTATTTTATACCAGAATTTACATTAAAAATTTTCAATGTAGTCTCCTTCATGCCTTATTGCTTGCTTGCCAACATTCAGGTAATTTTTGAATGCCATTTAACTGTCTGCTAAGCTGTCTGATATGGTGGGTCACAGCTGCACTCAAATCTTTGTCTACACAACAGTTCCTTGAACTTGGGTAATAGATGTAATCATGAGGACTCATATCAAAGCTATAAGGTGGGGATGAGGTAATAATTCCCACTTGTGATCAGTGAAAACAAGATGTGCAGACTGTGTGATATGTTGTTGTTGTGCTGAATGTTTTTTGGCACAAAGGCTTCCTGGGCCATATTGTGCCTGTTCACAATCAACTTATGGCTGAAAATTTTATAATACAGTTATCAGAGGCGATTATGTATATTAATGCTTATCAAGTATTATATTGATATATAATACTTGATAAGTATTATATATCATTGATATATAATATATTGGGGTAACTGCCCCCTTAAACCAAAAGAATGAAGGTCCTGGAGGACACCATATCTCCAAGTGGTATTGAAGGCTTTCTCAATGTCAAGATTAACCATAACCAGATGTTTTCTCCTTATGAAAGCATTGCGGATGGTAGCTTCTGCTTTGATCATCACATCTAAGGTTGAGTGATTTTTCGGTTTAGCAGATTGTTAGCTTCCAGAAACCATGTTTGCCACCTGTGAACCATTTTTTCTAGGACCTTACCTAAACAGCTAGTCAGTGAAACTGGCCCGTAATTATGCAGGATGGTATGATCCCTCCCTGACTTCGAAAATGCTAGTACAATTGAGTGACGCCAGGAGTGTGGATATGCATTTTCTAAAAATATTCAGTTGTAAAAATTGAACAGGGAGTTTATTGCTTTGTTATTTAGATTTTTTAACATTACACAGCAGACTCCATCCGGACCAGCAGCAGCAAGTACTGGATGTTTTATTGAGAGACTGTAAAAGTTCTGCTAATTTGAATGGCTGATTATATCGGTGTGATACCATGGTAGAGAAGTTTATTTTATGTTTTCCTGCAGATGACTTAATTTTTTTAAAAGTTTAGCTGTATGTGGACACTGTTGATATACTGGCAAAAGATTTGGCTAATGCATTTGCTATTTCTGTTGGTGTAGACAACTCTTGTCCTTTCCAGTTTAGGACTGAGGCTGGAGACTGCACGTATTTACCATTAAAGTGCTTGGATTTTCTTCCAGATGAGTCTGTTGTCCGTGTCCTTTTTAATGGTGTAAGTAAAGCTTATCCAGGCATCTTTCTTTGCTTTTCTTCTTCTTTTGTGGAATTTGGCCTTGGGTCTTTTAAAGTTAATAAGATTACCAGTTGTACGGAATTTTCGAAATAAATTCCAAGCTCTATTTTTTTCTTGTTTAGCCTGTGTGCAATCCTGATTCCAC
The DNA here is from genome assembly GCF_048544385.1 of Mastigoproctus giganteus. NCBI lineage: Eukaryota > Metazoa > Arthropoda > Arachnida > Uropygi > Thelyphonidae > Mastigoproctus > Mastigoproctus giganteus. The sequence continues at coordinate 25,947,726 of NC_143587.1, forward strand.
CAGAAACTGCTGTGTTTACATTTCCCAGGCACAGATTTAAGTATTGCAGTAGTAGCCGCTTGTAATATCTGGTTGATTATATTATCAGTGACATTATCTATGGGCTGGGACTGGATTATATCATCGTCGCACTGAATTAGAGAGAGGCGTATTCATGCCAGAGAGTCCTACGGAATTTCCAGTTGGAGCACTGCAATGGGGACAAGTTTACCTCTGTTTGAATCTTACAAAGGATTGGTCTATGATCACTGTTTAGTGGATTATCAAGAACTGACCACTCTGTATTGGCATATATGGAGGGAGCACAGATTGAGAGATCTATAGCAGTCATGGATCCCGTAAACAAATGGATATCGGTAGGCTCACCAGTGTTTAACAGGGTAAGATGATGAGTATCAAGCAGGGATTCTATTAGGTTGCCCCTTTTGTCTGTTGCTGGAGATCCCCATTGCAGCTGATGAGCATTGAAGTCCCCGAATAAGCAAAAGGGAGCTGATCTGTTAGGTTCTCTAAGTCATCTGAGGAGAAAGAGAAATTTGGAGGGGTATATAGAAGCTATTGTGAGTGTGATACCAATTACAATGCACACTGCCATTACTCCAAAAGGAGTCTGAAGAGAAACATGTTTGGATGGAATATTGTTTCTGACAATAATCACCACCCCTCCATGAGCTGGCATATCAATATTCCTATCTCATCTATAGATAGCATAGTTTTTGATGGTAGGACCACACTCGAGAATTTAAAAGAGGTAAAGATATAGCAGCTGGTGCATACTGATCGATGAGATCCCGAAAATTATCTTTTGTATTTTGAAAGCCTCTAAAATTCCATTGAAGGATTCTTTCCATTATGTGGTTTTATGGGTTGTTTATGGTTCCGACTACTTTTTAGTTGTAGTTTGTTTGTATCGATCTATTTTTGTTTTGTCTTTCTTAGGAAAGAAGGGACATGTCACATCCATCTCATCGGTTGCACATAATTCTAGGATTCTATCATCTGAATCATGATGTTTGTCGATGTCCATTATAGTGGAGAGTGATGTTTGTGGTTTCATAGTTTCTGTTACTTTTGGTTTTATTGTTGATGAAATATTGGTTGGTATGGTAATTGGGGTATTACTGGCGTGTTCATTTATTTGTTGTGTAGGACACTGTTTTGAAATAGAAAGCAGTGAACGAGCCAAATTTGCAATAGATATATTTGGAGGAACTGATACTTCAGTCTGGATCCCAACAGACTGGAAATGTTGAGCTGCTGTGGCTTACGTGCACTTTCTCTCTGTTTTGATTATCTGTCTTCTTGCCTCTGAGTATGTCACTTTGTTTTCTACTTTATATTTCTGAATTTTTTTCCCTTGCTTCCAAAATTCACATGTTTTTGAGAAAGCCGAATGGTTACCTTACAGTTTTTTTCTTACAGTTACCTCCGTAGCCGAGTGGTCAGGAGCGGGAGTGCAGTAGCACACGCTCTTTGAGTAGACCGGGGTTCAAGCCCCTGACTGCTGAATACGGTCGATCTGCCAACCCGCACTGGATCAGCGTGGCAGATTATGGTCAATTTCCCTCAGCATGAATTGTTGAAGAGCCTTCCATCCTGCAGTGGGTTGATAATGGCTGCACTTTACTTTTTACAGAAAGCCGGATGGTTACCTTACAATTTTTTCCCCTTGCTTCCAAAATTCACATGTTTTTGAGAAAGTTGGATGGTTACATTACAGTTTGGACAATGCGGAGTGGTAATTAGCATTAGCATTAGCATTAGTAGAGGCATTTGATGCAAGAAAGCAAGCTTATGCAGCATCAGCCAAAAAAAAAAAAAAAAAAAAAGAAACCACTTCCACTTCACCCCTCTGTTCGTTCAAAATACTTGTCCAGCCGAGCCTTAAACTTATTTAGGCTATCAACTTCCACGACAAGGGATGGAAGTCTGTTCCACCAACCAACCACCTGCCGGCTAAAGGCAAATTTCCGTACGTCTATCCTACATCTGTCTTTTCTCAATTTGAATTTATGTCCTCTCAGCTGATTATTCTGGGCGAGAGGAAGAATCCCATCAGCATTGAGCATGCTCAAACCATTCAAGGCTTTATACACATCTATCAGATCACCTTGCTGGTGTCTAGTCTCCAGGCACTGTAATTTGCAAACCTTAAGCCTTTCTTCGTAAGAGCACCCCTTTGTTCCATTCACTAATCTTGTTGCCCTTCTCTGTACTTGTTCCAGCAGCTCTACATCGTTCTTCAAATGAGGCCTCCAGACCTGTATACAGTATTCTAGGTGTGGCCTGACCATTGCCTTATACAAGGGAATAATCACCTCCTTATCCCTGCTAGAAAAATTCCTATATATCATTGACAATACACCATGAGCTACTCTTGCAGCCCGTCTGCACTGCTCAGAGAACTTCATATCTGCCTGCACAACCACCCCCAGGTCCCTTTCATTCTCTACCACTGTCAGTGTAGTACCACAGAGTTGATACGTTGCTCTGGGTTTGCTGTTTCCCATGTGTAGTACTTTACATTTGTAAATATTAAACTTCATTTGCCACCTCTCAGCCCATCTGCTCAACCTTTCCAGATCCTGTTGCAGCAGCAGCATAGATTCAGTAGTGTTCTTGACAACCTTGCCTGCCTTTGTATCATCTGCAAACTTCAACATTAAGTTTGATATACCCTCATCAATATCATTTATGAATACAGAAAACAATAATGGACCCAACACTGAGCCCTGAGGGACTCCACTAATTACATTAGTCCACGACGAGCAGTGTCCATTGATTACCACTCTCTGTCTTCTCCCCCTCAGCCACCCCTTTATCCACAGCAGCAATTTGCCTCCAATGTCACACTGCTCCAATTTGTGCAGCAGTCTTCCATGTGCAACAGTATCAAAAGCCTTTCTAAGATCCAAGTATATAATATCAAAGTTATTTCCTGCATCCAGTTCCTTTGTGACTGCATCATAGTATCCAATCAAATTGGTCAGGCAAGACTTTCCCTTAACAAAACCATGCTGTGTCCAAGCTATAACCGAAGTCTTGTCTAAATGATCCTGCAGTGCTTCTTTAACTAGTGCCTCCATTAATTTTCCTGGAACAGAAGTTAAACTCACAGGTCTATAATTATTTGTGTCAGCCTTTGATCCTCCTTTGTGAATTGGGGTCACATTTGCACATCTCCAGTCTGTGGGTACCTCCCCTGAGTCCAAGGAAGCTCTAATAATTATGGCTAAGGGTTTGCTTACTTCCTCTGCTGCCTGCTTTAATATAACTGGATAGATCCCATCCACCCCGGGTGCCTTTCTTGTGTTTATCTTCAACAATTTCTCCTCCACTTTACTCTCAGTTATTACAAGATTCTCTAGCTTACTGCTAGAGTTGAATACACCTCTGGCTTTCCCCTCGCTAAATAACTCCTCATGTGTGAATGTCAATGCAAAATATTCATTTAGTTTCTTAGCTACCTGAGCAGGATCATCAACAGTTGACCCATCGATATCAAGTGGACCAATCTGATTCATCCCCTTCCTTCTAGAGTTTACATAAGAAAAGAACTCTTTGCTGTTTTTCTTTGCATCCCTTGCCAAAGATTTCTCGTAATCTGCCTACGCCTGCCTAACCTCCTTTGTAACTTGGTTACAGATCAACTTGTATCTATCATAGGCTTCTGTGTCATGTGTTAATTTGCATGTATCCCATGCATGTTTCTTCTCTGCCATATGCCTCATCAGTTCATCCGACATCCATTTAGGCCTAAACCCTGAACAATATTTCTTAGTTGGTATGTAAAGCCTAGTAGCTTCCAAGATAAGTTCTTTGAATGCTTCCCATTTTGCATTTGCTGTTGGTAACATCATCAGTTGCTCCCACTGTATAGAATTTAAATACTGTCTCAGTCCATCGTAGTCGCCTTTATGAAAGCAATAACCCTTCCCTTTTCCCCTAATGGTAGTTACCTCTTTGAGTAAATCCCACTTCAGCACACTGTGATCACTGCCACCTAGTGGTTCATTTATCTGCAGATTCTTAATGCATGAAGAATCACTGCTGATAATCAAATCAAAAGTATTCCTCCCTCTAGTTGCCTCCCGAACATGCTGATGTAGAAAACAATCATCCAATAAATCCACAAAAGCCTTGCTAGTGTGTGAGTGACCAGCCCCCAAATTCCAGTCAATATCTGGGAAATTAAAATCTCCCATTATAAGACTCTCTGATTTACTGGCCCACTCTATTTCCCTGTACAGTTTCTTATTATACTCATCAGTTATTAGGCCTATAGCACACTCCTACTCTCAATTTTGATCTCCCAATGCTTATGTCACACCAAACTGACTCGACACTGCACTGTCCAGTGATGTCCACTGGCTTCACTTCCTTGGATTTTATGTATTTCTTAACTAATAGCATAACCCCTCCTCCCTTCCTATCCAGTCTATCCTTTCTGTAGACGTTGTACTCACCAAATTCCAGTTCTTCATTCCTTATATCTGTGTGACACCACGTCTCTGATATCCCAACAATATCTGCCTTTGATGTTTTGAACAATACCTCAAATTCATCAAATTTATTTACTAAACTCCTAGCATTGGTGTACACGCAAGTATACCTGCACCTGTTTCTATTCTTAGCTACCCTAACACAACCCATGTGTTTACTTGTACCGCAATGGCTCCCAGCAGTCTCTGAAATATCCTGCATCTTGTTTTTCAGGCTTCTGCTCATTCCAATAGAAGCAGTGCTAGAATCTCTTTCACCTCTGCGAGTGGCTACTGGTAATCTATTTGTCTTTGTCTCCCCCCAGGCTAGCAGTTTTCCGACCCACCTAACACTGCCTCGATAGCATCAGCAAATATTCTTGCACCCTTTCTATTTAAGTGTATCCCATCCCTGTAGAAGCAATCTCTCCTGTTAACAAGTACAGTCCAGGCTGAAAAAAATTCTACCCCTAATGGTGCAGTCAGATTGATTATGCTCCTTTGAACCACAGTTCAGAGATTTTGCCTCACCTCAACATGCAGTTTGAGAGTGTCTGTATTTTTGGCATTTGTGGCACCTGATGGGATTCGGAATATACAGTCGGACACGGCAATGCAGGTAGCCTGTTTTAGCATTAGCATTAGTAGAGGCATATGATGCAAGAAAGCAAGCTTATGCAGCATCAGCCAAAAAAAAAAAAAAAACCCCTTCCACTTCACCCCTCCATTCGTTCGAAATACCTGTTCAGCTGAGCTTTAAATTTATTTAGGCTATCAACTTCCACAACAAGGGACGGAAGTCTGTTCCACCATCCAACTATCCGCTGGCTAAAGGCAAATTTCCGCACATCTATCCCACATCTGTCTTTTCTCAATTTGAATTTATGCCCTCTCAGGTGATTATTCTGAGCAAGAGGCAGTATCCCATCAGCATTGAGCATGCTCAACCCATTCAAGGCTTTGTACACCTCTATCAGATCACCTCACCGGTGCCTAGTCTCCAGACACTGTAATTTGCGAAACTTGAGCCTTTCTTCGTAAGAGCAATCCTTTGTTCCGTTCACTAACCTTGTTCCTTCTCTGTACTCGTTCCAGCAGCTCTACATCCTTCTTGAAATGAGGCCTCTAGACCTGTATACAGTACTCAAGATGCGGCCTGACCATTGTTTTACAGATGTTGGTAAGTTAGGAGTGCTAAAAGTAAGAATTATACTCCTTGTTGGAACCAGAGTACCATCTTTTTGGGTCTTGATTCTCCTTGCTTGGATGACCTTTTGATCGTGTAATTCTTGGACAATTTCCTTCTCTGATACAAGTAATAAGTCCCATTCTGTTATTACTCCCTTACAGGAGTTTAAGGTGGCATGAAGAGTAACTTTTATTGGGTGTCCTCCAAAAGTTGTGAGCTTTAATAGCTTCACAGAATGTTGAGGTTGAGTAGTCTCTATCAGAAGATCACTCGACTGGAGTTGCCTTTCCGATTTAGGGGAACCAGCAGCAGACTCAATGCATTTCTGCACTAGGAAGGGTGATAATTTGCTCAGAGGCTGATCTGATAGTAAATGTCAGATGAGGAAAGCTGAAGGGTTATTTTCAACTGCTTCAGTTGAGAGTAGTCATCATTGGTGTCATTTGTCACTAGTTTTGAGCTTGATGGTTCTAAAGGCGGATACATTTTGTTGTCTATCTTTGCTCCTTTCAGCCCTGGGAGAGTGGATTTCTTCTCCCAGATTACCGGCCCTGCAACGGGGAGGCAGGAGCAGTGCCACTAGAGTGACCAAGCAGTATAAAAAGTTAGTGTTAGTCTAAAGGAAAAAGAAAGAAAGAAAGATGGCTTTCCTTTCTTAAACTTGTTTACAATTTGTAAGACTAAGTTTGTTATAGATTAACAGAACATAAAAAAACTTTTCAAACTGAAGAAGAATTGTGGCTTTGAGTCTATGAAACACTCTATGAATCACTCAGAAATCGCTTGATCACTATAACACTTGGCACCCGGGACCGTGTGTGATATGAAGCCTTATATTGTCATAGAGTATGCGTACATAGCTTCCAACATCTATTACTGCTTCTGAAGAATTTTCAGGTGTAATTTATGATGAAGAAATATTGCATAGTAGTCTCCAGTTACTGTTCTTCCAAGTGGCTGGGTGATCAGGAGCAATAATACCCTCATAATTATAGGCCATGATGACCATTTGTTTCACTTTCGATTGTTGCCGATGGCAGTTAGAGTTGCAAGGCAAAGATTTCTACTGAACTGACTGTGACTTCAGTTCAAATTCAAAGCTGTGTATCTATATCTCATCAATGGCAGTGAGTTTTAAAAACTCTTCACCTATTGTTGCTAATGTGCAAGTAACTGTTTTGCAATGTATTTACATTTTGACTTGTTGTTCATCTGACACCAATTTGGGACCCACTTAGCAGCAACCTTTCATTTCTGTAACACCTCAGTTAACACTTGAATGAACAGATGATTTTGGTATTCCAAAATACCAAAAAAATTTTTTGCCTGGTATGACAGTTGCTTCCATCACACTGTGTATGATGGAAGCAACGATTAATGACATCACCAACATTACCATCGATTTTAAGGGAATACAGAGAATATTATTATTTATCCAGAGACTAATATAATGCACATGTGAACTGACAATTTATTGGATAAATACAGAATCATGCTGAAAAATGCTGTGGGTCAGGTCAAAATATGTGTTTCTGAAACAACAGGCTGGACCATAGGCTAAAAGCTATGTGGATCAACACAAGATTAAGAAGTCAGATATTCAGTCAGATATCAAGATTAGGAGGCAGATATTGTTGGGATATCAGAGACGTGGTGTCACACAGATATAAGGAATGCAGAACTGGAATTTGGGGAGTACAACGTCTACAGAAAGGATAGACTGGATAGGAAGGGAGGAGGGGTTATGCTATTAGTTAAGAAATACATAAAATCCAAGGAAGTGAAGCCAGTGGACATCGCTGGACAGTGCAGTGTCGAGTCAGTTTGGTGTGACATAAGCATTGGGAAATCAAAATTGAGAGTAGGAGTGTGCTATAGGCCTAATGACTCTGATGAGTATAATAAGAAACTGTACAGGGAAATAGAGTGGGCCAGTAAATCAGAGAGTCTTATAATGGGAGATTTTAATTTCCCAGATATTGACTGGAATTTGGGGGCTGGTCACTCACACACTAGCAAGGCTTTTGTGGATTTATTGGATGATTGTTTTCTACATCAGAATGTTCGGGAGGCAACTAGAGGGAGTAATACTCTTGATTTGATTATCAGCAGTGATTCTTCATGCATTAAGAATTTGCAGATAAATGAACCACTAGGTGGCAGTGATCACAGTGTGCTGAAGTGGGATTTACTCAAAGAGGTAACTACCATTAGGGGTAAAGGGAAGGGTTATTGCTTTCGTAAAGGCGACTATGATGGACTGAGACAGTATTTAAATTCTATACAGTGGGACCAACTGATGATGTTACCAACAGCAAATGCACAATGGGAAGCATTCAAAGAACTTATCTTGGAAGCTACTAGGCTTTACATACCAACTAAGAAATATTGTTCAAGGTTTCGGCCTAAATGGATGTCAGATGAACTGATGAGGCATATGGCAGAGAAGAAACATGCATGGGATACATGCAAATTAACACATGACACAGAAGCCTATGATAGATACAAGTTGATCTGTAACCAAGTTACAAAGGAGGTTAGGCAGGCGAAGGCAGATTACGAGGGATGCAAAGAAAAACAGCAAAGAGTTCTTTACTTATGTAAACTCTAGAAGGAACGGGATGAATCAGATTGGTCCACTTGATATCGATGGTCAACTGTTGATGATCCTGCTCAAGTAGCTAACAAACTAAATGAATATTTTGCATCGACATTCACACATGAGGAGTTATTTAGTGAGGGGAAAGCCAGAGGTGTATTCAACTCTAGCACTAAGCTAGAGAATCTTGTAATAACTGAGAGTAAATTGGAGGAGAAATTGTTGAAGATAAACACAAGAAAGGCACCCGGGGTGGATGGGATCTATCCAGTTATATTAAAGGAGGCAGCAAAGGAAGTAAGCAAACCCTTAGCTATAATTATGAGAGCTTCCTTGGACTCAAGGGAAGTACCCATGGACTGGAGATGTGCAAATGCGACCCCAATTCACAAAGGAGGATCAAAGGGCGACACAAGTAATTATAGACCTGTGAGTTTAACTTCTGTTCCAGGAAAATTAATGGAGGCACTAGTTAAAGAAGCACTGCAGGATCATTTAGACAAGACTTCAGCTATAGCTCGGACACAGCATGGCTTTGTTAAGGGGAAGTCATGCCTGACCAATTTGATTGGATACTATGATGCAGACACAAAAGAACTGGATGCAGGGAATAACTTTGATATTATATACTTGGATCTAAGAAAGGCTTTTGATACTGTTGCACATGGAAGACTGCTGCACAAATTGGAGCAGTGTGGCATTGGAGACAAATTGCTGCTGTGGATAAAAGGGTGGCTGAGGGGGAGAAGATAGAGAGTGGTAATCAATGGACACTGCTCGTCATGGACTAATGTTATTAGTGGTGTTCCTCAGGGCTCAGTGTTGGGTCCATTATTGTTTTCTGTAATCATAAATGATATTGATGAGGGTATATCAAGCTTAATGTCAAAGTTTGCAGACGATACAAAGGTAGGCAGGGTTGTCAAGGACACTACTGGCACTATGCTGCTGCAACAGGATCTGGAAAGGTTGAGCAGATGGGCTGAGAGGTGGCAAATGAAGTTTAACATTGACAAATGTAAAGTACTACACATGGGAAACAGCAACCCCAGAGCAACGTATCAACTGTGTGGTACTACACTTAAGGTGGTAGAAAATGAAAAAGACCTGGGAGTAACTGTGCAGTCAGATATGAAGTTCTCTAAGCAGTGCAGACGGGCTGCAAGAGTAGCTCATGGTGTATTGTCAATGATATATAGGAATTTTTCTAGCAGGGATAAGGAGGCGATTATTCCCTTGTATAAGGCAATGGTCAGGCCACACCTAGAGTACTGTATACAGGTCCGGAGGCCTCATTTCAAGAAGGATGTAGAGCTGCTGGAACGAGTACAGAGAAGGGCAACAAGATTAGTGAATGGAACAAAGGGGTGCTCTTACGTAGAAAGGCTTAAGTTTTGCAAATTACAGTGTCTGGAGACTAGGCACCAGCGAGTAGATCTGATAGATGTGTATAAGGCCTTGAATGTTTGGAGCATGCTCAATGCTGATGGGATTCTTCCTCTCGCTCAGAATAATCACCTGAGAGGGCATAAATTCAAATTGAGGAAAGACAGATGTAGGATAGACGTGCGGAAATTTGCCTTTAGCCAGCGGGTGGTTGGTTGGTGGAACAGACTTCCATTCCTTGTCGTGAAAGTTGATAGCCTAAATAAGTTTAAGGCTCAGCTGGACAGGTATTTTGAACGAATAGAGGGGTGAAGTGGAAGTGGTTTTTTTTTTTTTTTTTTTTTTGGCTGATGCTGCATAAGCTTGCTTTCTTGCATCAAAGGCCTCTACTTATGCTAATGCTAAGTCTGCAAAACCTCTGAGGAAAAATTATTATTAGTATGCACTTGTAGATAAAGATATATACTTTGTAGAAATAGGATAAATTTGAACAAAGGTGTCAAAGGATTTTTGTCACTATCACTGAGGATACCCTTAAGCATTTGGGGAAATTGCTTAAACACATCTCAAGAGTTGTAGTTTATATAAGTAATGAACATAAGGTGCAAGGAAACCTAATGCTTATGCTGCATCAGCAAAAAAAAAAAAAGAAAAAAAAAAAAAAAGGAAAAAAAAAAAAAGGAAAAAGAAAAAAAAGGAAAAAAAAAAAGATGTATTTCCCTCCTTCCATAGTATTAGTATTAGCAATGGCCACATGGTGCAAGGAAGCCTATGGCTTATGCTGCACCAGCCAAAAAAATAAAATAAAATAAAATAATAAAAACTGAATAAAATAAAAAAATAAGAATAAAAATAAAATAATAATAAGAAGAAATTAAAAAAATAAATAAATAAAAAATAATTAATAAGAGAAAAGGAAATAGACAACTTATGCATTTCCCTCCTTCCTTTGAATTTCCCCAAACTGTCAGCTTCTACCACCCATGTTGGAAACTTATTCCAGTAATTTATAACTAGCTGGCTAAACAAAACTTCCTGCAATCCAGTCTAAACATCACCACCCACAACTAGAAATTATGGCCCCCCTTACATAGCCGTATTGTATACTGGATTACTTGCCACAATTGCGGCAGCTACTATGTAGAGGAAAGCTCCAGATATCTTCAAGACCGCCTCCCGGAACATGACAGATCCATCTGCCTGGGTGACTCTGAACACTCTGCAATCGCAGAACATTTTTGGTCAACTCATCATGATCTCAACCACAGGTACAACAGTGAGGTGATTGATCAATCTTGACACTACTATCACTGTCTGGTTAGAATTCCTATATATATATCCAGCTGTCACAAAGTTTTAAATTGCAGTAGAGGTACAAGACTACATCCAATTTTGGATGTCAGTAGTATTGAAACACGACAAACCCTGGCAGCAAGCCCATATGCGCACCTGCACCAACAACAATCGCTTGTCTGGCTTAGTGAATGACTGAGCACTCGCACTCATGTACGTGCTTTCCCAGTCACCTGATCTTGTACAGTATATTTAGTATAATTTATTCCATTTCTAATGATTTATGTCATGTTGGCATTTCTGTATGTACTTGCTGAAGAAGGAGTTTACTACTCTGAAAGCTACTTGTCGTATTAAAACTTATTAAAGTTAGTTAGTTAGTTACTGCTTCCACTGGCTCTGCTGTATTCTCTTCTTCTTTTAAAGACTTCTTTACTTAAACTCTAGAAGGAAGGGGATGAATCAGGTTGTTCCACTTGATACTGATGGTTTGACTGTTGATGATCCTGCTCAGATGGATGAGTATTTTGCATCTACATTCACACAAGGAATTCTGTAGGGAAGTGGAGGACAGAAGCTTATTAAGCTCTAACAGGGAGCTTAATGACTTTGTAATAACATAGAGCAAAGTGGAGGAGAAATTGTTGAACTTAAACATAAGAAAGACACCTGTGATGGATGGGATCTATCCAGTTATATTAAAGGAGGCGGCAAATAAAGTAAGCAAACCCTTAGCCATAATTATGAGAGCATCCTTAGATTCAGGGGAGGTGCTCATGGACTGGAGATGTGCAAATGTATCCCCAATTCACAAAGGGGGATCAAAGGTAACATAGTTAACTACAGACCAGTTAGTTTAACTCAAGTTCTGGGGAAAATAATGGAGTCATTAGTTAAAAAAGCATTGCAAGATCATCTAGACAAGACTGCAGAAATAATTCAGACAGAGCATGGATGTGTTAGGCGGAAGTCTTGTCTGACCAATGTGATTGGATACTATGATGAGGTTACAAAGGAACTGGATGCAAAAAAAATTTTGATATATGCGTGGATTTCAAGAAAGCTTTTGATGCTGTTGCACATGGAAGGCTGTACAAATTGTAGAAAAAAAAAAGGAAAAAAAGTAAACTGCAGCCATTATCAACCCACTGCAGGATGGAAGCCTCCTCAACAATTCACGTTGAGGGAAATGGACCATAATATGACATGCTGGTCCAGTGCAGGTTGGCATATCGACTGTATTTAGCAGTCAGGGGTTTGAACCCCGGTCTACTCAAGGAGTGTGTGCTACTGCACTCCCACTTCTGACCACTCGCCTATGGAGGCTCAAATGTTGCAATAAAGATTCTCTCTCTACTTTGCATTTGCCAATGTTAAACTTCCGAAATTAGAGAACTATGGCATTAAGGGCAATGCCATAGTTCTACCATAATGCCATAGTTTCTACAATGGATAAAAAGGTGGTTGAGTGGGAAAAGACAGAGAATGGTAATGAATGGGCATTGCTCTTCGTGGACTAGTGTTATTAGTGGAGTCCCCCAGGATTCAGTGTTGGGCCCACTGTTGTTTTGTATATTTATCAATGATATTGATGAAGGTGTATCAGACTTAATGTCAAAGTTTGCAGATGATACAAAGGTTGGCAGGGTTGTTGATGACAGTAATGACAATATGCTACTGCAACGGGATCTAAAAAGATGGACAGAGAAGTGGCAACTGAAGTTTAACATTGGCAAATGCAAAGGGCAGAGAGAGAGAGAGAGAGAGAGAGAGAACCTTTATTGCAACATTTGATTGTAACTGGTTAAAAGGTTAAGTATTGCAACTTTCCCTTCCCTTCACGGCCAAAAGGCCAGGGGTTTACAGATAAGAGGTGTTACAAAAACATAAATACCATAAGACATTCAAGAACAAAAACAAGATGACATTAAATGTAATAGGGATAAAACGAAATGACAAATACATATACAATTTACAGTAGCGACAGTTGTCCCCACAGTTCATGGGAGAGATCAGCAAGAGCACTGACAGGCTTGTTTCCCGTTATGCTCATTTAATTAATTCAGTTGGGGCAGTTTCACTTCCATCTAAATGGTTGCGATGGATTGCAATGCGTTGGCCAGAGATGGTGGCACTACATCCGCTGTGGTCGCCATTCCCTGTATTATCATTATCAGCCATATGGTGCAAGAGAGAGAGAGAGAGAAAAGAATCACCAAGAGAATGATGATATCCAGCTCAGGACCCTGGGTGTGCCAAGCCCATACTCACCAATGGTGAGTCCCTGGGGTGAAGTTAAGGGGTTTGGCAATTGTCAGATGCAGCTGGCAGTCCATGGAGGGTGTTGGGCCAAGAATCCCACATCTATATCATCGGTTGATGGCAAATTTTTTAAGGTCGGCGTCGATGTCCTGGATTCATCCGAGCATCTGGTATGGTAGGAAGCGATCTGATAGGTGGAGACGTGTATGAAGAGGGCAAATAGTTGGGGTGGCTCTGAGCTGGGCAGGTGGAATCCTCCAGTCACAGAGATCCCAGAATGGAGGAGATGTGATCAGACCGGTCAACATCTTTGCTGTGATTATCAGTCTTTTTTCATCAATGAGAGAGGGCAGCCTAGGGATTCCCAGGGCCTGGGCCATTTCATTTGTATAAACAAGGAGTGGTAACCCATGCTTGTAGGTTACCCATTTGAGGAGCCAATATTCCACTGCCCAGATGGGTTTTCTGATCGTGGGTGTTGCTGACTCCCAGATTTCAGTTGCATAAAATAGTGGGTAGTATGTAATCGTCCTGACATATTTTGTTGCTGTCACCCTGTCTGAGACATAGTTTGTCAATGTGCTTGTTGAATCTGAGTTTTGTGTCAAAAACGATCCCCAAATCTAGATGATATGGAACAGTTGGGATGGAAACTCCACTGATGTTGGGCGATATAATTATTGTTTCTTTCTTCAGGGAGTAGAGCATGCACTTAGATTTCACTGGGTTAATGTTAAGGCCAAATTGTTTAAGGTAGCCCGCTAGTGCAAGAAGGACACTGTTAATTTCCTCTGTGATCCTAGAGGGGTCTATATTTGCTTGGATGGTGGTCAATATTTTTAAATCATCGGCATAAGACATCTGGTCTCTGGCTTATGAAAGGGGAGATAATGGCAGTAAAGAGGAGACCAGAGAGGACTCCCCCCCCCTGTGGTAGTCCTGTAGATATTTGCTTGATATAGGTTTTTTTTTGAATGATGGAGTATGACAGTATGGGTTGAAAAGGAGTGATGAGAGGAAGTGCCATGCATCCCCACCTATAGAGTAGTGGTCTTCAAGCAGTTTTAGTAGGGCAGGTAACTGAATGGCATCAAAATCTGCTTCGATGTCAAGGTATGTTACGAGTAGTTCTTTTTTCTCAAATGCTGTAAGGATGTTGTGGGAAGTGGCAAGGAGATTGGTAATGAAGAATGAATTTGTGGTGGGGCATCTGGAAGTATGTGAGTTGGAAGGAGGGCTCTTTCTAGTAGTTTCAGAAGATATGAGAAATTGGAGATGGGTCTGAAGTGCTTTTCCAATGAGGACATTCTTGGGTGTAGCCTTACTAGATATACATTTCATTGATAGGGGAAGATGTGGCTGGTCAGCACTGCATTGAAGATGCTAACAAGGAGCTGGATGATATATGGTCCCAGGCATCTCAACATGAACTGCGGTATTCCATCAGCACCCACAGCTGTAGAGGACAGGACTGAATTCAAGACTGTCATGATTTGGTTCTTGGATATGGTGATAGTTGTCAGAGAGTTCTGTTTGTCATGATTGAATATGTGGTTGAGGTTACTGCTGGATTCTGAGATATCTGGTTATGAAGTCAATCCACCTCTGGGGGTGGAGTTGCTCTTGGAAACTGGTGGTTTGTTATCTTTTGCTAGCAAATGAAGATAGCTCTTGATGGCCTGGGATTTTTGGTGGTTGAAAATTGCTCTTGAAAAGAGCAAGAGCAGTACTACATATGGGTACAAGTAACCCCAGAGAAATGTACCAACTGTGTGATACTACACTCAGGGTGATAGAGGATGAAAAAGTCCTGGGAGTAATGGTATAGTCAGATATGAAGTTTTCTGAGCAGTGAGGTAGGTTACCAGAGCAGGTCATTGGGTTTTGTCAATGATATACAGGAATTTTGCTAGTATGGATAAGGAGATGATTATCCCTTTGTATAAGGCAATGGTCAGGTCATTCCTTGAGTACTGCATACAGGTCTGGAGGCCTTATTTTAGGAAGGATGTACAGTTGCTAGAATGAGTACAGAGAAGGGCAACAAAATTAGAGAATAGAACAAAGGGTTGCTCTTACAAAGAAAGGCTTAAGTTTTGCAAATTACAATATCTGGAGACTAGGCACCTGCAAAGTGATCTGATTGAGGTATATAAGTTCTTGAATGAGTTGAGCAGACTCACTGCTGATGGGATTTTTCCTCTTGCTCAGATTACGGCCTTGAGGGGACATAACCTCAAACTGAGGAAAGGCAGTTGTAGAATAGGTATGTGGAAATCTGCCTTTAGCCAGCAGGAAGTTGATTGCCGGAACAAACTTCCATCTGTCATGTAATTTGATAGCTAAAATAAATTCAAGGAAGAATTGGACAAACTTTTAGATTGAATGGATGTGTGAAGGGATTTTTTTTTTGGCTGATGCTGTATCAGCTTGATTTTTTGTATCATATGCCTCTACTAATACTAACACCAAACAGTATACCAATTACAACCTTCGACCAGTTGTTCTAGTCACTTTGTGATTGTTGCATGCAGTGTTTGGATGCAGAAGGAAGTTATTTTGAATAAACCAAGGTTAGTTTACTCATACATGAGATCATTATTTTTTTCTAGCATTAGTCTCATTTTCCAATTGCCAACTGTGTAAACTGTCTGTAATCAAGCCACAATGGAGACTAGGGAAAGCTAGGGCAGATTATGAGAAGTCTGGAAAGAATGCAAAGAACATCAGCAAAAACATCTGCTTATATTACCAGGAAGGGTTGAATCACATTGGGCCACTTGATGTCAATGGTTTAACTGTTGATGACCCTCTAGGGTTGCTGACAGGCTGAATAGACATTTTGCATCTACATTCAGAAATTCCTACACATCAGGAATTCTTTAGGGAAGGGGATGCAAGACGTTTATTAAACTCTAATGGGGAGCTAAATGATTTTGTGATAACTGAAAGGAAAGTTCAAAAGAAACTGTTAAAACTAAACATAAAAAAGGTGCTTGGGTTGGATGTGATCTATCCAATTATATTAAGGGAGGCAGCAAAGGAGGTAATCAAACCCTGAGCCATAATTATGAAAGCATCTCTGGATTCAGGGGAGGCCCCTATAGACTGGAAAGATGCGAATGCATTACCAATTCACAAATGGGAATTAAAAGCGGAGATGAGAAATTACAGATCTGTCAATTTAACTTCTATTCCAGGAAAAATAATGAAGTCACTGGTTAAAGAAGTAATGCAGGACCATCTAGACAGGAGTACAGTTATTATTATTATTAATTATTATTAATTAGTATTAATATCCATATGATGCAAGGAAGCCTGAAGCTTATGCTGCACCAGGAAAAAAAAAAAGTTCCCGAGTAACCCTGTGAGAGAGAGAGAGAGAGAGAGAGAGAGAGAGAGAGAGAGAGAGAGAGAGAGAGAGAGAGAGAGTCAAAAGTAGAAGGGAATCACCAAGAAAGAGAAGAATGATGATATCCAGCTCAGGACCCTGGGTGTGCCAAGCCCATACTCACCAGATGTGAGTCCCCGGGGTTAAATATATTTCAGTCCCAGCTCTGGTTCATTAAGGGCAAATCTTGTCTGATCAATCTTACTGGATACTTTGATGCAGTGACAAAGGAATTGGATGCAAAAAATAATTTTGATATCATATACTTGGATTTCAGGAAGGCTTCTGATATTGTTGCACATAAAAGACTGCTGTACAAGTTCAGCAATGTAGTATTAGTGGCAAGTTACTGCTATAGGTAAAGGGATAGTTGAGTGGATAAGACAGAATCATCATCGGCCATTTTCAATCCACTGCAGGATGAAGGCCTCTCCAGCAACTTTCCAGTTCCTTCTGTTTTGAGTACTGGATATCCATTTACTACCCACAAACTCATGAATTTCATCTATCCATCTAGAAGAAAACCTTTGTCTTCCAGGTTTTCTTCTAGCTCCTCTTGGGTACCATTCTGTTATTTTCTTAGTCCATATGTCATCATGTCTTCGAGCTATGTGTCCTGCACAAGACTATTTTAGTTCTTTAGTTTTGAAAAAAATGTCCTTTACTTGAGTTTACTGCCTAATCCATGTGTTTCTCTTCTTATCTAACAGTCTGATTCCCAATATAATTCGTTCCATTCTTCGCTGTGTAGTTCTCAGCTTCTCTTCCATTCTTTTGGTGAGTGCCCAAGTTTCACTTCCATAAGTCATGGTGGGGAGTATACTTTGGTTCATTATTTTACGTTTCAGACAAACTGGGATATTGCTCTTCAGTATGTGATTATATTTCCTGAATGCTATCCATCTAAAATTTATTCTTCTTCTGACTTCCAGCCATTTATCATTATTACAGCTAATAACTTGTCCCAGATAAGTAAATGACTCCACCTTTTCAATTACTGCTCCTTCAATCATTATTTCCCTTTCTGTGGCATGCTTGTTCATCATTACTTTTGTTTTAGCCATATTCATCTTTAGTCCAAAATCTTTACTAGCTGTGCATAACTGATTAAGATTTTCCTCTAATTCTTTGGGATTGTAGCCTATGACCACAATGTCATCTGCAAATCGTAAATGGTTTAGGTACTCTCCATTCACATTGACTCCTTTCTGCGACAAGATTAATCTTTTGAAAGCTTCCTCAAGGGCAGCAGTAAACAGCTTCGGAGATATTGTGTCTCCTTGTCGAACTCCTTTCTCGATTTTAAATTTCCTACTGTCTTTGTCTAGTCTAATAAAGGAGGTAGTGTTCTCATATATTTTCTTCAAAATCATAATATATGGGGTATTCTATGCCTTGTCTTTCTAGTACTCGAAAAATTGCCTTATGTTGTATGGAGTCAAATGCCTTTTCATAATCCACAAATGCCGCGAAGTTTTATATTCATTTGCTTTCTCCATTAGCTGTGATATTATGTGAAGGTGATCCATAGTTGATAATCCTGTCCTAAAGCCAGCTTGCTCTTTCGGTTGATTCTCATCAAGTATTCTTTCTAATCTGTTAGTAATGACCCTTGTGAACAACTTGTAGATGTGGGATAACAAGATAATTGGTCTATAATTTCCAATTTCTGATTTATCTCCTTTCTTATGCAGCAAAACTATGATTGCATTATTCCACTGCTTAGGCGTCACACCTTTTCTAATGCACTTTGTAAAGAGCCTTGCCAGTTTTTGTGTTATGTCTCTTCCTTCCAATTTTAACAACTCTACAGTAACTTCATATTTCCCCGGGGCTTTCTGATTCTTCATTTTCTTCAATGCATGTTCTACCTCATCAGGAAGAATATCGGGTATGCCATATGTGTTGCTACTTTGCAATCCACCTTCCCCAATGCTGGCATCATTCCCTCGCTCCTTGTATAATTCTCTGTAGTATTCTTCTGCTAACCCAACCTGGCATAGTACCACACCAGACAGCCGTGGGACAAGAAATTAGCATTAGCATTAGTAGAGGCATATGATGCAAGAAAGCAAGCTTATTCAGCATCAGCCAAAAAAAAAAAAAAAAAAAACCCCTCTCCCATTTCACCCCTCCGTTCGTTCGAAATACCTGTCCAGTTGAGCTTTAAATTTGTTTAGGCTATCAACTTCAACAACAAGTGATGGAAGTCGGTTCCACCAACCAACCACCCGCTGGCCAAAGGCAAATTTCCGCACATCTATCCGACATCCGTCCTTCCTCAATTTGAATTTATGCCCTCTGAGGTGATTATTCTGAGAAAGATGAAGAATCCCATTGGCATTGAGCATGCTCAAACCATTCAAAGCCTTATACAACTCTATCAGATCACCTCGCCGGTGCCTAGTCTCCAGACTCTGTAATTTGCAAAACTTAAACCTTTCTTCGTAAGAGCAACCCTTTGTTCCATTTACTAATCTTGTTGCCCTTCTCTGTACCCGTTCCAGCAGCTCTACATCCTTCTTGAAATGAGGCCTCCAGACCTGTATACAGTACTCAAGATCTGGCCTAACCATTGCCTTATACAAGGGAATAATCACCTCCTTATCCCTGCTAGAAAAATTCCTGTATATCATTGACAAGACACCATGAGCTACTCTTGCAGCTCGTCTGCACTGCTAAGAGAACTTCATATCTGCCTGCACAATTACCCCCAGGTCCTTTTCATTCTCCACCACTGTCAGTGTAGTACCGCAGAGTTGATACATTGCTCTGGGGTTACTGTTACCCATATGTAGTACTTTACATTTGTCAATGTTAAACTTCATTTGCCACCTCTCAGCCCATCTGTTCAACCTTTCCAGATCCTGTTGCAGCAGCATAGCGTCAGTAGTGTCCTTAACGACCCTGCCAACCTTTGTATCATCTGCAAACTTAGACATTAAACTTGATATCCCATCATCAATATCATTCATAAACACCGAAAACAACAATGGACCCAACACTGAACCTTGAGGAACTCCACTAAGAACATTAGTCCACGTTGAGCAGTGTCCATTGATTACCACTCTCTGTCTTCTGCCACTCAACCATCCCCTTATCCATAGCAGCAATTTGCCTCCAATGCCACACTGCTCCAATTTGTGCAGCAGTCTTCCATGTGCAACAGTATCAAAAGCCTTTCTAAGATCCAAATATATAATATCAAAGTTATTCCCTGCATCCAGTTCTTTTGTGACTACATCATAGTATCCAATCAAATTGGTCAGGCAAGACCTGCCCTTAACAAAACCATGCTGCGTCTGAGCTATAACTGAATTCTTGTCTAGATGATCCTGCAGTGCTTCTTTAACCAGTGCCTCCATTAATTTACCTGGAACAGAAGTTAAACTAACAGGTCTATAATTACTTGTGTCAGCCTTTGATACTCCTTTGTGAATTGGGGTTACATTTGCACATCTCCAGTCTATGGGTACCTCCCCTGAGTCCAAAGATGCTCTCATAATTATGGCTAGGGGTTTGCATACTTCCTTTGCTGCCTCCTTTAATATAACTGGATAGATCCCATCCACCCCAGGTGCCTTTTTTATGTTTATCCTCAACAATCTCTCCTCCACTTTCCTCTCAGTTATTACAAAATCATCCAGCTCACTGCCAATGTTTACTTTACCTACATCATTCTCCTTCCTGAATAACTCCTCATGCGTGAATGTAGATGCAAAATACTCGTTTAGATTGTTAGCCACCTGAGCAGGATCCTCAACTGTTGAACCATCAATATCCAGTGGACCAATCTGATTCATCCCTTTCCTTCTCGAGTTCAAGTATGTAAAGAACTCCTTTCTGTTTTTCTTTGCATCCTTTGCCAAGGATTTTTCGTAGTCTGCCTTTGCCTGCCTAATCTCCTTTGTGACTTGGTTACAGACCAACTTATATCTATCATAGGCTTCCATGTCACCCATTAATTTGTATGTATCCCATGCATTTTTCTTCTCTGCCACATGTCTCATTAGTCCATCTGACAACCATTTAGGCCTAAACCTTGAACAATATTTCTTAGTTGGTATATAAAGCCTGGTAGCCACCAAGATTAGTTCCTTGAATGCTTCCCATTTTGAGTTTGCTGTTGGTAACATCATCAGTTGGTCCCACTGTATAGAATTTAAATACTGTCTCAGACCATCATAGTCGCCTTTACGAAAACAAAAACCCTTCCCTTTACCTCTGATGGTAGTTACCTCCTTGAGTAAATCCCACTTCAACACACTGTGATCACTGCCACCTAGTGGTTCATTTAAGTAGGATGTAGATGTTCTGGAATGGTGCAGAGAAGGGTAATGAGATTGGTGAAGGGAATAAAAGAGTGCTCTTAACAAGGAAGGCTTCAGTTCTGGAAATTGTGACATCGGAGACCAGGCACCTATGAGAAGAGCTGAGAGAGAGGTATTTCAGGTCTGAATGAATTGAGTAAGTTCAATGTTGGTGGCATTCTTCCCGTAGCTTAGACTACACACAAGGGGGCATAAATTCAAATTGAGGAAGTATAGTTGCAGGATAGATGTGCAGTTTTTCTTCAGCAAGTGGGGTGGTTTGGAAGAAACTTCCATCTCTTGTTGTGGAAGTAGGTGGTTTGAATAAATTCAAGGAAGGACTAGATGACAGATGAAAAATAATGGATGAGAAAAATAATTTCTATTATTTTTTTATTTATTGTTCTTTATTATTATTATTACTATTTTATTATTAACGTATATTTATTATTATTTTTTTTAATCATTACTTCCTTTCTTCATTATTGGTTTAACATTCAATATGTATCATTAATTATTCTGTTACAGAAGTCTGGCCGTAAAACTAAATAAAAGGAAAGTTTTGTTATGCTTCATGAAGACAATTCTTTCATTTAATTATCAAGTGCTCTAATGCAAGGATTTAAAATGGTGTCTGTAGCAGTCCAATAAAAGGAAAGGAACATCATAATCTCTGATCTGAAGTAAGAGAATGGAAATACTTGCTAGACTTGGCAGTTTACATCTCCAGTAAACCTCCTGTCACTGCAGCAAACAGTTTTTCAATTTTTGTTTCTTTCTTTTGAGTTTTGCTGGTGTGTAAAGTGTGTAAATTGTGTGAGAGGAAAGGGCAGCATTTGAAAAAGTAATTAAAAATATGTTTTTAATACAAAAAAATGGATATTTCTGCAGTTGTATTAATAAAGGTGGCTAAAAAAAAAGTGAACAATTTCATGCCCTTATTTGAAGCATAACAGTAGAAAAAATTATACCTGCTAAGTTATACTTTTCATGTGCTTGATAAAGGGGTTAAAACTATTACAGAATATGCTAAGTCCTGCCTTACTGTTATTGACAAACTCACTTCCACTGTATTTTGATGCCACCATACAAAGAATAAAATGTCAACAACAATATAATCTCCTGTTCGATTAAACAGGATTTTGGTACTCTCACTCTTTGTTTTAGCTTAAAATTTTTGTTACTGTTCATAGACACAAAGAAAAAACTTCATATACACAACAAACAGACATGGCAAAGACAATAAATGCTTATGCACGTATATATATGCAAAAGTGCCTAAAACTTAAAATATCTGTTACAGTGATGAACTTGTGAATTTTAATATTTCTTCTGTATATGCATCCTTAATCATGTCAGAATTTGAAATATATGGATATAAAAAAAAAATCAGATCTCTCACTAAAAAGAAAATTTTTAAATTAAAAATTAAAATTTTAAAATAACGAAGATCAAACAATTGACTTTATTCTTTCATCTTTCAAAACGATATAACAGTATGAAACATTTATGTTAAAATGATGTACCTACCAAGTGCCTTCATGTAATGCAAATTTCTAGAACAAAGACAGCTATTACCATTGGCTGTTTTTGTTATTATTTATATAGTACATTAGCATCTAATGTTGTGTGTATTATGTCTATACAAGTAAGTGTTGAAGGACCAATTTGCATTTTATGTGCTGAAAAGCTTTACTCTCTCTCTCTGCCCTAGATCAGCACACTTCAGCCCTCATTTTTAGAGATACCTAGTAAGATTTCATCCAATCTTAAACAAAATTTGAATTCAGCAAAAAATGGAAAAGTATTATACTGTATGGAGGACATCATTATTAGTGCAATGTTGCAAAAAAAATTATTGGTAATGATATATAGCAGGCCTGGGCAAACCTTTTGGCTGAAGGGCCACATTAGGAATTCAAAAAGAAGGCGGGCCACACGTAAAATACTATTTTTAGATATACATATTATTTGCTATCATGAAGAAGAAATATAACAAAAAATTATTCTCTAATAACCAAGAATTTAATGAGAAGAATGGAACTGTTTTACACCTTTTACCATTTTTTTAAATTTCGAGTGTTAATTTTGTAGTTGAGATTCTTAAAACTGCTTGTAAATTATCATCGGTGATGCTTGATCGTAAAGAATTTTTATTTAGATTCATGATGGAAAATGTTTGTTCACATATGCAGGTTGATCCAAAAATAACCAACATTTTTCGGGCAAAATCTTTAAGATCGTCGAATTTGTCCGAATTAAGAGTATTGTAAAATTTACAGATTTCCATGATGGTGCAATTCCCTTAAATTGGTATCACACTGCAGATTTATAATCTGAAGTTGTAGTTCACTCAGTGCACTATCAATTTCTATTGAAAATGGGTCGTGCACTATTGCCAAACTTGTCTCAAATTTTCGGAAGTCGCCAAATCTTCGTGAAAAGTCGTCATTCAAAGCGTTTATATTTCACAATATTTTTCAAATTTATTTTCTGGAATCTTCAGCAACTTCATGGTTGGAAAGTGGTCTACCTTGTTAATTAATAAATGTCGAAGGAACAACTGGAATTTTAATTTAAATCCATTCAAACTTTTTACCATATCATGGGCATATAAATTTTTTTCTTGTAACATGGTGTTGAAAGTATTTAAGTGTGTCACGATGTCCAGGGTAAAGTAAAATCACAAACACAGTTATTATCAGTTAATTCGGGAAAGTCCATAATATTTTTCAGTTTTAAAAATAAAATGTCATCTTTAAGATTCCATACTCGCCGAAGAACTTTTCCTAAGCTAAGCCATCGAATTTGGCTATGATAAGGAATATCTGTGTACTCGGATTCAGTACCTTGAAGAAAATTAACGAATTGTCTGTGTTTCAGGCCCCTCGATCATATTAAATTTACCAGTTTAATAATACAAGATGTGACATGTTCAACTTTTAATGCATTTTTACATTATACTTGTTGATGTATAATACAATGAATTGTAATTAAATTATAATCAGGATAATTTTCTCAAATTTTATCCTGAATTTTCTTTAACGCTCCAACATTTTTACCTGTCAAACTTGGTGCTCCGTCAGTTGTTACGCTTACCATTTTGTTCCATTGTAAATTATATCTTGTTAAGCATTTTTCAACTTTTTCAAATATATCAGCTCCCGTTGTTTGGTCTTTAAGAGATTCCATTGAAAGAAGCTCTTCAATAATTTCAAAACTAGAGGTACATCCACATATGAAAATTAATAACTGAGCAGTATTCTTTTGGTCGTTACTTTCGTCGAGAGCTATCGAGTACTATGTTATGGATTCTAATACTGATAATAATTGCTCATTCAAATTTGTATTGATACATTCAATTCTTCTTACTACGGTTTGTCGAGATAAACTTATATTCTCAAATTTGTGTTTAATGTCAGGACGTATAATTCCACAAGCTTCAGTCATACATTCTTTAATATAGTCTCCATCAGTAAAAGGCTCGTTGCTTTTTGCTATTATATGAGAAATAACAAAACTTGCCTCTACAGTAGCCTGTTGTTCCTTAGTTACCCGCGTAAACACATTTTGTTGTCTAGATAAGTTTTGAATCAATTCATCAGCAGTTTTCTTTCTCGCTTCCGGAGTTAAATTGGCACCATATTCGGAATGTTTAGTAGTGAAATGTCTTTTAATATTGTACTCTTTCAACACTGAGACACTCTCCCTGCAGATGAGACAAATAGTCTCGTTATTTATGTTAGCAAAAAAAATATTTTGTGTTCCACTCTTCATTGAAGACACGATGCTCTTGTTGAATTTTTTGTTTTTTATTAATTTTTAAAGGGGCATAAATATTATTTTTATCGCTACTGGCACCAAGATGATAACTGAAGATAACGCAAAAAAACTAACTGCAATCCTGACCGTCAGAGAAAACAGATTGGAACTGCGGCCGGTCAGCAGTCCTATCCTATTACTCCATCACCGCAGCAAAGCCGTTGTCGTCGTCACCGGTTGTCTATTGCCGTAGTTTCGCGCGGTTAGTTTATAATCGCAAATTATACCGTTATAAAAGCGCCCACAATTTCAAATTCTATCTCAATTTGAACAATACAGAGATGATAAAACAATTTACAAGTCGACAAATTCTATAATTTATTACATATACAAATTTATTTTTCAAAAAGGCGTTGCAAAAGCATAAAATAAGTAAACTTTTTTCGAAAATACAATTAAAGCTCACGGCCGCATGCGGCCCGAGGGCCATAGTTTGCCCGGGGCTGATATATAGGATGGTGTTGGAAAGTGTACAACATTGAACTACGTTGTACACTTTCTTTATTGTTGTACACTTAAAGTGGATTCCGATTATTTGGGCCACCAGTTAATCTGGGCATCTGTTTATTTGGGACAAATCTTAAAGAACAGAACCTAATCGAGAAAATAGAAGGGTTTTCTTTGCTTAATTGGGACAACATGCTGTTTATTAGGGGCAGGATACTGCAGCACTCGAGATTACCCTACTATTGTCTCTGACCAGATTTCAGGAAGTCACAACCATAAAACAATTTGCCATTTCCAGTTTATTGGGCTTTTCTATTAGTGCAAGCTATTATAAACAGGGTAAACTCAATCTTATCGCATTAGCGATAATACCAGTGGCTGGAATTCTGTGGGTTTTTACGTTATTATGGTGAAATGTGTTTCCCCTTCCTCTTCAATCAATATAAAAAAACAAATAAATTTTCAGAATCTTCTCTTCATTCCTACTTTTTAAGCTTCGTAAACTTCTTGCTCAATTGCACATATTGTGTTAGTTGCAATTTTTGTGCATGCCGTGTTCTTTGTTATTGATTGTTTATTTTTTTTACTGTTTTAAATTTTAACACCCAAAAAAAAAAAAAAAAATTCGGTGAAGAGAAATATCAATTAGTTAGTATGTACACATTACAGTATTAATTAAGCTATGTACGTAAGCGTAAATTTATTTTTATTTTGCTAACCTGTGGAAAATATTTTTCCGATTTTCACCTATCATTTAATTTTTTAATTGGTAAGGTAATAAAATGTAAATTTGTGCTTAATATATCTTCACTTTTATATCCTGTGGATAATGTTTCTCCTATTTTGCTTATTAGAATCGCTGTTTAATAGAATTAAAATTGAATTCACATATGTAATTATAATGACCGGTGCTTACTACATATCATGTTGTTGTTGTTGTTGTTGTTATTTGGTTTTGAGGAGCATTAGCAACTAAGGCCATATTGCTCCGGGAATATGCGGTGGTCATTCCCTGACCTTTCCACATCCTTCGTATTTGGTGGTGACGGGCTCGAACCCCGGTCTAATCAAGAAGCGTGTGCTACGCACTGCTGCTCCTTCCCACCTGGCTACGGAGGCGCCATACATATCATGTAGTCAATGGTATTTTATTATGGAGAGTCCATTGTAACATGATTTGATCGTACAGTGAATCAATCATAAAGTGGGGGTGCACTGTATTTTTAACTATTGATATGAAACTGGGGCAGCCGCTTAATTGGGCCAAAGTGCACTAATCCCAATGTGTCCCAAATAACCAGAATCCACTGCATTGCCTTTATTCCAAATGAAATATTTTTGGCTAGGTGCCAAAAGAGGTAAAATGCTGAGGGTTGTGAGCTACAAGAACAGTTCCATATGCATTTTTCAAAATAGAATTTAATTTTTCTTATGAATATTTATATTTAGAATTTAATTTTTCACATTTAATAATTAAATATGAAAATGCAACAATTATTACATGATATTGAGAGCATTATTAAATGGTTTAATAATATTTTTATTAAATAATATTTAATTTTAATATAATTTTAATTTAATTTTAATAATATTTATTATTAAATCATTATAATAGTATTGTTAAAAACAGAGTAAGGTACATGAAGTATCATAAGAAAGCAATACAGAAAAATCGAATATTACTAAATACAGACATTTTCAAAAGTGAATATGAAACTAATTTGTGACATGCTAGTTTTAAACTTGGGGGGATACAGCCACAATATGAAGGAATGAGCCACAGAGTTGGGCAGTCCTGCTTTTATGGTTAAAACAATACACATCAATGCACCTCTTTTGTAGGACTTTTTTTTTTAATGTGTCCACTCCAGGGTTAAATATGCAAAGTGTCACAAAATACAAATTATTAATATGCTGCTGACAAGCTAACAGGCATTATTTTTGGTACAACTCTCAAAAATATTACACAAACAAGCAGAATTTATAATAAAAATAGAATACTATTGCAGAAAAAAAAAATGCCTCTCATTATTGTAGCAAGCTGGGATTTGTTTTTTGATGAAGGATTCATTCTACTTTATGATCCTTCATAAATTTATGTATTTATTTATTTTAGTACTATATTTACTTGTATTTATGGCGACTCCGTAGCCAGGTGGGAAGTAGCAGCAGGGCATAGCACACGCTTCTTGATTAGACCGGGGTTCGAGCCCGTCACCACCAAATACTGAGGATGCGGAAAGGTTAGGGAATGACCACCGCATATCCCGGCGCAATATGGCCTTAGTTGCTAATGCTCCTAAAAACCAAATAACAAACAACAAACTTGTATTTATATTACATTACATTTTTATGTAATTAACTCTCAAGCAGGTATTAGCCCCCTGTGCATATCAGGATACACAAAAAAAAAAAAAAATTAAAAATCTATCAGAATTATGTTAACAATTTTAGTATTCCTCTAATATGGTATTCACTTTCCAATCGCATCATTAATTTTTTTCCAAAATTGTGAAAATATAACCATAAAAATTTCTTGAAAGTATACTGGCATTCCTCAATTTGTTTTGGTGATTTCTGTTTTTTTTTTTTTTTGCTTATATGTTCATAACCATGTATAACCAAACTGCTGGGCAGCAGTAATCCTATAGCAAGGTTACTACTACCAAGATGCAAGACCCTGCATTTTCCAGTATTAAACTTCAACTGCTATTTCTCAACCCATACAATTAATTAATCTGTCTTGTTGAAATAGCATATTGACTGATTACTGCCATTAATAACCCTGCTAATATTTGTATCATCAGTAAACTTGGGCATTAAACTTAAAATACCTATATCATTAATGAATTGTACAGTTATTCCTAGATAAAAAGACGTGGGAGTAACTATGCAATCTGAAATGAAGTTTTCCGAGCAGTGTAGTACAAGTTGCTAGGACAACTCAAGGTGACTGCAAGGACTGAGCAGGCTCAATGCTGGTGGGATTCTTCCTCTTGGTCAGATTACGAACCTGAGGGGGCATAAATTCAAATTGAGGAAGGATAGTTGTGGAATAAATGTGCGAAAATTTGCCTTTAGCCAGAGGGTGGTTGATTGCTGCAACAAACTTCCATCTCTCATTGATAGCTTAAATAAATTCAAAGAAGAATTGGACAAACTTTTAGAGTGAATGGATGGGTGAAATGGGAATTTTTTTTTGACTGATGCTTTATAAGCTTGCATTCTTTCATCATATGCCTCTACTAATGCTGACTCATGGAGTGGTGTCAATAACACGCAAGAATTTTGTTAGTAGAGACAAAGAAATGATTATTTCATTATATAAAGCAATGGTTAGTCTGCACCTTGATCACAGCAATGGGTTCTCGTTTTAGGAAAGATGTGTACCTGTTGGAAGCAGATATTTGCAGGATACCAGACCCAGACATTTCATGTTTAAAATGCTAAAATAAACTAAACGTCGAGGGAATTTTTAAGCTTAAGTCATATAACACACAAAGTGGCATAAATGACAATTGAGAGGGGATAATCGTAGACTAGATATTCAAAAATTTTTCCTTTGGTCAAAGAGTGATTAACTGTTGAAATAAACTCCCATCTTCTCCTGTGGCACCGGGAAGTTGATAAAAATTTTAAGGAGAATTGGATAAATACTTGAAGGCAGGTGATATTGGTTACTTTATTTTTTTTCTTCTGGTACATAAGCATAGTTACTACATAAAGTGTGCTTCTTTGCATCATTTTGTCAATGCTAATACTATGATCTTTTAAAGGGATCCTGAATTACTTTTAATGCACTCAGATACAATAAATGAGATTATTCAAAGTGAGCAGAAGCTGAAGAATGCTATATGATGCTACAGAAAGCTCTATGCTTAAAAAACAAAGGATTCCACTGAACTATCATTGGACAAATTTTGGATCAAAAGAAAAATCTAGTCCCATCGAGCCCTGAGATGATATGGAAAACTTCACAAATGAACTTCACAATTTTAGCCTTAAGAAGGCCAAAATGTTTGCACAAAGATAAAAAGACAATTTTAAATTAAAACATATTCATATAAGGTGCTTCACAAGTGAAGCTAAGCTATAGCACCTTAATTTTGATGTACTGAAACCTTTTAATATTCATCTAATACTCTATATGCTATATTCGGAAGCTTCAGAGGGATATAGAGAGTATTTATTTATGGCATAACTGCCTTAAATTTAGGTAAAATCAAAAGAGGGTCTAATTCTGAAGATCAGGAATGAATTACCTATTTACAGCATTGTGTTTATGGGAAAACAAAAAAAAAAAAAAAAAAAACTCCTTTGATGCACACATCTTTTTGCTTAACATCCAGCCTCCATGGAAGGTGTGTGCACATACTGTGTGCACAAATATATAGGGAAGAGTTTTGCTTCCAATCACTTCAGTTTACTCAGTGCTACAAGTGAGGAAGTTCTTGAATAGTATATTTTTGGATAACAACTTTTGCTACTTAAGATATCACTTGTTCTTATTATCCAATATAGTGTCTGAATAAAGAATGAATCTGAGAATCTTCAGATTCTCAGATTCTGAAGAAGTCACTCTTCAAATGAAAAAAAGAAAGACAAAATCACACCTACTCTTTAGTTGCAGAGACTGATACTGACAGCACAAAAATTTAAAAGTAAGAAAATCTAGACTAAGAACCATTAATTTAAGACACTTCACTGATATCCAATGTAAACAAAAGAGATGACTTTTTTTAAAGCTGACAATTCTTATTATAGTTTTATTTTCACTTCTGTATATTTAATTTTTTCTTAAATAGATCTCTTATTGGAGAAGATACCATCAACTTGGTCTCTTCTCCAATGGAGCCCCCTCTCTCTCTCTCTCTCTCTCTCTCCCCCTCTCTCTCAAGCATTCTCAATCTCGTGTCATTTGGCATTGCATTTAACTTATACTCTCTTTCTAAATTAATGGAGAAATCAATTAACTGCCAACTCTTAAACTATCTAGAAACCTTTCATCTGATCAACGATCGCTAGTATGGATTCCATCAGTGTCAAACCACTGGTAATATTCTGGCTTATGTTACCTATCTGTGGACAAATTCAATGGTAAAGTTTGGTGAAAATCAAGCGGTTGCTCTTGACATTTCAAATGCTTTTGATTGTGTTTGGTATAAATATCTTCTAAATAAGCTTCCATCTTATAGTTTGTCAACTGTTTTTTGTAATTGGGTATCCAGTTTTCCCTCTGACCACTCACTGTGGGTGAGGGCAGATGTCTCTCTGTTTTCTAACTTCTCCACTAATGCTGGTGTTTCCCAAGGTTCAGTTCTTTCTCCCACTCTTTTCCTCTTGTATATTAATTACCTTCTTCCATTGACTGGAAATCCTATCCATAGTTTTGCTGATTCCACCTTCATTCCACCTTCCAGTTTGAGAAACCTTGACCTGCACAAACAGCTTTAACTTCTTGAATATCCACTAAAAATTCCTCAAATGATAATATCCAGGTAATTCTCCATTGGGGCGAAGATAACTTAGTTGATTTCAATCCTTCTAAAACTCAGGCCTGTCTTATATCTCGCAAAAAACATTATTCTGCTCCTATGCTTATTTTCGATGACACTGATTTCTAGGCAAGACCATATATCTCTATTGGGGATTACCCTGACTTCTAATCTATCTTGTGCATAGGCACATCACAAATATTGTTTCCTTTGCATCTAAAGAAACTGGGTTTTCTTTTTTGCTCTCAGTGTTACTTTTCTTCCAAATAGTTGTTCACTCTGTACAAATTGCAAATCTGCCCTACCACGGGATATTGTTCTCACATCTGGGGCAGTTCCCCCCCCCCAAAAAAAAGCTTTCTGAAGCTTCTAGATTCCATTCAAAAGAGGGCGGTTAGGTTAATTAATGACTCACCTCTAACAGAGTCTCTCCACTCTCTATCTCACAGATGTTCTGTTTCTGCTGCGCCTTTTCTATAGATATTTCCATGGGCACTGTTTTTCTGAATTGGCGTCTATAATTCCCGCAGTCTCTTCCAAAGCAGTCCGAACACATGCAGCAACAAGTCAACATCCTTTTATTGTTCAATTTCAAACTAACAGAACCAACTTTTCTTCTTTTTCATTTATTCATTCTACTTCTGTTTTCTGGAACAACCTGCCTTCAGAGGAAAAATCACAATCTACAGAAGTTCAAGTCTAATGTTAACAAGTACAGTATCTTCTTAATCTTCAGCCCATGCACTGTACTAAGTACTGAATCACCTTTTTTTTTTTTTTTTTCATAAGGGGAAAAAAAAAAAAAAAAAAAAGGTGATTCAGTAATACTAAAAATGGTTTTCACTTCTGATTTTACATATTTCTTTTTGGAAAATGTTTGCTCATATTTTAGAGATTGGTTAAGAGAATATATGGGAAGATTTGTTTTTGTCATTTATATTATTAGCCATATGGTGTGAGAAAGACCAAGGTAAATAAAAATAATAATAAATACAAGAAAATAAAGTTATTTGTGTTTCTCTTCACACAGGTACTTTACCAGCTAACCTTTAAGTTTCCTCAAGCTGTCAGCCTCAATTGCCCACAAAGGTAACAATTACCAAGCTTTGTAGCACAAATAATCAGTCTTTCCTCACACAGATGCCCTTTTTTTTCTGATCTCACCAAAAAAAAAAAAAAAAAGCTCAATGCTTTTTTTTTTTTTTTTTGGTGCAATTTCCATACTTGAACACATATTCTATGTGTAGTTGTACAACTGCCTTATGCAGTATGATTATGATCTTCTTAATCACTCAAGCAAATATTTTATAAATTATATATGATAAATTATAATTAGATATCGATGGGTCAACTGTTGATGATCCTGCTCAGGTAGCTAACAAACTGAATGAATATTTTGCATCGACATTCACACATGAGGAGTTATTCAGCGAGGGGAATGCCAGAGGTGTATTCAACTCTGGCAGTAAGCTAGAGAATCTTGTAATAACTGAGAGTAAAGTGGAGGAGAAATTGTTGAATATAAATACAAGAAAGGCACCTGGGGTGGATGGGATCTATCCAGTTATATTAAAGGAGGCAGCAAAGGAAGTAAGCAAACCCTTAGCTATAATTATGAGAGCTTCCTTGGACTCAAGGGAAGTACCCATGGACTGGAGATGTGCAAATGCGACCCCAATTCACAAAGGAGGATCAAAGGGCGACACAAGTAATTATAGACCTGTTAGTTTAACTTCTGTTCCTGGAAAATTAATGGAGACACTGGTTAAAGAAGCACTGCAAGATCATCTAGACAAGACTTCAGTCATAGCTCAGACACAGCATGGTTTTGTTAAGGGGAAGTCTTGCCTGACCAATTTGATTGGATACTATGATGCAGTCACAAAAGAACTTGATGCAGGGAATAACTTTGATATTATATACTTGGATCTTAAAAATGCTTTTGATACTGTTGCACATGGAAGACTGCTGCACAAATTGGAGCAGTGTGGCATTGGAGGCAAATTGCTGCTATGGATAAAGGGGTGGTTGAGGGGGAGAAGACAGAGAGTGGTAATCAATGGACACTGCTCATCGTGGACTAATATTATTAGTGGAGTCCTTCAGGGTTCAGTATTGGGTCTATTATTGTTTTCTGTATTTATAAATGATACTGATGATGGTATATCAAGCTTAATGTCCAAGTTTGCAGACGATACGAAGGTTGGCAGGGTTGTTAAGGACACTACTGACACTATGCTACTGCAACAGGATCTGGACAGGTTGAGCAGATGGGCTGAGAGGTGGCAAATGAAGTTTAACATTGACAAATGTAAAGTACTACATATGGGAAACAGCAACCCCAGAGCAACGTATCAACTCTGTGGTACTACACTGACAGTGGTAGAGAATGAAAGGGACCTGGGAGTGGTTGTGCAGGCAGATATGAAGTTTTCTGAGCAGTGCAGACGGGCTGCAAGAGTAGCTCATGGTGTATTGTCGATGATATATAGGAATTTTTCTAGCAGGGATAAGGAGGTGATTATTCCCTTGTATAAGGCAATGGTCAGACCACACCTAGAGTACTGTATACAGGTCTGGAGGCCTCATTTCAAGAAGGATGTAGAGATGCTGGAACGAGTACAGAGAAGGGCAACAAGATTAGTGAATGGAACAAAGGGGTGCTCTTACGAAGAAAGGCTTAAGTTTTGCAAATTACAGTGTCTGGAGACTAGGCACCGGCGAGGTGATCTGGTAGAGGTGTATAAAGCCTTGAATTGTTTGAGCATGCTCAATGCTGATGGGATTCTTTCTCTTGTTCAGAATAATCACCTGAGAGGGCATAAATTCAAATTGAGAAAAGACAGATGTAGGATAGACGTGAGGAAATTTGCCTTTAACCAGCGGGTGGTTGGTTGGTGGAATAGACTTCCATCCCTTGTCGTGGAAGTTGATAGCCTAAATAAGTTTAAGGCTCAGCTGGACAGGTATTTCGAACGAACAGAGGGGTGAAGTTGAAGTGGTTATTTTTTTATTTATTTATTTATTTATTTATTTTTATTTTTGGCTGATGCTGCATAAGCTTGCTTTCTTGCATCAAATGCCTCTACTAATGCTAATGCTAAGATACACAAGAGGACATAAATTTAAATTGACAAAAGAGGGTTGTCAGAATAAATGTGCAGAAATTCGCACTCAGCCCCAGAATAATTGATTGTTGGAATACTCTTCCACCTAATGTTATGAAAGTGGGTTGTTTGAATAATTTTTAAAGAGTAATTATAATAAAAGTGTGGTAAAAAACTTAAAATTAGAAGGAATGGGCAAATGAAGTGGTAAAAAACTTAATTTTTTTGGATGATGCTGTATAAGCTTTGCTTCCTTGCATTGTTTTGCCAATACCAATACTAATGCTAAACTTCCAGTAATTGTCATCATAGTTCTCCTCCATTAGCATTGGCATACGATGCAAGAAAGCAAGCCTGTGCAGCATCAGCCAAAAAAAAAAAAAAACTCCCATTTCACCCCTCCATTTGTTCCAAATGCCTATCCAGCTCAGCCTTAAATTTATTTAGGCTATTAACTTCCACAACAAAAGATGGAAGTCTGTTCCATCAATCAACTACGCGCTGGCTAAAGGCAAATTTCCACACATCTATTCTGCAAAGTAGCAGCTAGTCTGCAAGAAGACCATTTTGGCCACAGCATAATCTGGTGCTCCAACTTTTCAATGTCATTTTACAAAAAACAGTCCTGACTCTCACTGTGTAATATGGAGCAGCGTTGTGCTGATACTAATTGGACCCATTTTCTGTAGTACTGTAAAATAAAGTAGTACATAATTGTTCAGAAATTGTCCAACTAGGTCATGGATATTTTGGTTTCAGGAACCACTAATATATCAAGTCCAAAATTCATGGTCAAGGTTATACAACCACACAGAAAATGCTTTGTCCAATCAGTATACCCAAATATGTTCACAGAAACAAAATACTCTGTAACAAGATTCATTACTCTAAAGAGCACCTTCTGCCACTGTTTTAGAATATGAATGTCCATGAATATTGGGAACAACACCAATCCAAATGCCATTTCACAAAAGCACTTTCTGTGTGATATTATCAAAGAAAAGTGTTTAACATGGTATGGACATGTATGCAAGAAACAAGATATACAAAGGCTATCTAGGAATGAATACATACAGGAAAAAGGAGAAGAGAAAGACCTAGGAAGACATGAATGGATGGAGTACGGGAGTGCATGACATCCTGCAGTTTAACTGACCAAGACACCTTGCACCGCATTTCATGGCAAGAAAAAATTTTTACCAAAAAATAACTTGTAGGCTGAGGAAACGCATTATAAATGGAAACACTCCACTTGAAGGAGAAGAAATTCTTCTTTAGTCCTGCTTTGTAATTTTTTTGCCTGATATGTATGTGAGACTGTCCAGATTATTTTTTTTTTGAGGTATAACGAATCATCTTTTGTCTTTGAATAACATGCATCATGGCAGATTTTGGGAGATTCAAACAATTTCAAGAACTGCTGGGAGTAAGCAAGGAACAAGTAAATACATGGGCTGTGTTAGGGTAACTAAGAGTAAGAACAAGTGCATGTATACTGGCATGTACACCAATGCTAGAAGTATAGTAAATAAATGTGATGAATTTGAAGTGCTCATGAAGACACGGTGTCACACAGATATTAGCAGGCAGTGCAATTTGAATTTGGGGAGCACATTGTGTACAGAAATGATAGACAGGGTAGAAAGGGAGGGGATTATGCTGTTAGTTAAGAAACACATAAAATCTAAGAAAGTGCACCCAGTTGACATTGGTGGCCAGTGCAATGTTGAGTCAGTTTGGTGTAACATAAGCACTCGGAAAGGGAAAATGAGAGGATTGTGTTATAGGCCTAATGACCCTGACAAGTACAATGAACAATTGTGCAGAGAAACAGAGTGGGCCAGTAAAATCAGAGTGTCTTGCAATGGGGGATTTTAACTTTCCAGATATTGACTGGAACATGTGGATTGGTAACTCGTAGGCCAGGAAAACTTTTGTGGATTTATTGGAAGATTGTTTTCTACAGCAATATGTTCAAGAGGCAACCAGAGTGAGTATATACTCTTGATCTGATTATCAGCAGTGATTATTCGTGCATTAAGAATTTGCACATAAAGGAACCACTAGGTGACAGTCATCAGAGTATACTGATGTAGGATTTACTTAAAGATGTAACTACCATCAAGGGTAAAGAGAAGAGTTTTTGCTTTCATAAAGTTGACTATGGTAGTCTCAGACAATTTTTAAATACTATACAGTGGGACCAACTGATGATATTAAAGACAGATAATTATAAATGGGAAGCTTGTTTGTTTGTTTGTTGTTTGGTTTTTAAGAGCATTAGCAACTAAGGCCATATTGCTCCGGGAATATGCAGTGGTCATTCCCTGACCTTTCCGCATCCTCCGTATTTGGTGGTGATGGGCTCGAACCCCAGTCTAATCAAGAAGCGTGTGCTACGCACTGTTACTCCTTCCCACCTGGCTAAGGAGGTGCCATAAATGGGAAGCCTTCAAGGAATTAATCTTGGAAGCTGTCAGGCTTTTCATATCAACTATTGAGCACGTAATAGCTCTCTATTATTATACCAACTAAGAATTATTGTTCAAGATTTAGACCTAAATGGATGTCACATGAACTAATGAGACTCGTGGCAGGGAAGAAAAATGTATCGGGTGCATATGAATTACTGGGTGACACAAAATACTATGGAAGATATAAGCTAGTCTGTAATGAAGTCACAAAGGAGGTTAGGCAAGCGAAGGCTGATTATGAGAAAAACAATGAAGACTTCTTTACTTATGTAAACTCTAGAAGGAAGGGGATGAATCAGATTGGTCCACTTGATATTGATGGTTCAAATGTTGATGATCCTGCTGAGATAAATGAAAAATTAAATGAGTATTTTGCATCTACATTCACATATGAGGAATTCTATAAGGAAGGGGAGTACAGAAGTATATTAAACTCTAACCTAAATGATTTCATAATAACGGAGAACAAAGTGGAGGAGAAACTGTTGAAGTTAAACATAAAAAGGGACCTGGGACAGATGGAATCTATCCAGTTATATTGAAGGAGGCAGCAAGGGAAG
Organism: Mastigoproctus giganteus; assembly: GCF_048544385.1. Taxonomy (NCBI): domain Eukaryota; kingdom Metazoa; phylum Arthropoda; class Arachnida; order Uropygi; family Thelyphonidae; genus Mastigoproctus; species Mastigoproctus giganteus. The sequence goes on from NC_143587.1 coordinate 25,984,542, forward strand.
TAAGCAAACCCTTAGCCATAATTATGAGAGCATCCTTAGATTCTGGGGAGGTCCCATGGACTGGAGATGTGCAAATGTATCCCCAATTCCAAAGGTGGGTTCAAAGGGTGATACAAATAATTATAGACTTATTAGTTTAACTTCTGTTCTGGGAAAAAAAAAATAATGGAGTCACTGGTTAAAGAAGTGATGCAGAATCACCTAGACAAGACTGCAGTAATAGTTCAGACACAGCATGGCTTTGTTAAGGAGAAGTCTTGTCTGACCAATTTGATTGAACACTACGGTATGGTCACAAAAAATAATTTTTATATCATATACTTGGATTTCGGGAAAACTTTTGATACTGTTGCACATGGAAGACTGCTGAACAAATTGGAGCGATATGGCATTAAGGGCAAGTTGCTGCAATGGATAAAAGGATGGTTGAGTGGGAGATGGCAGAGAGTGGTAATAAATGGATACTGCTCTATGTGGATTAATGTTATTAGTGGAGTTCCCCAGGTTTCGGTGCTGGGCCCATTGTTGTTTTGTGTAATTTTTAATGATATTGATGAAGGTATATTAGGCTTAATGTCGAAGTTTGCAGTGATACAAAGGTCGTCAGAGTTGATAATGATAGTAAAGACAGTATGCTACTGCAACAGGATCTAGAAAAGTTAGGTAGATGGGCTGAGAAGTGGCAACTGAAGTCTAATATTGACAAATGCAAAGTACTGCATATGGGTAGCAGTAACCCAAGGGAATGTACCAACTGTATGGTACTACACTCAGGGAGGTGGAGAACGAAAAAGACCTGGGGGTAATTGTGCAGTCGGATATGAAGTTCTCTGAGCAGTGTGGACAGGCTGCCAGAGCAGGTCATGGAGTTTTGTCAATGATATATATAGAAATTTTGCTAGCAGAGACAAGGAGGTGATTATATCTTTGTATAAGGCAATCGTCAGGCCACACCTTGAGTACTACATACAGGTCTGGAGGCCTCATTTCGGAAGGATGTAGGTTTCCTAGAATGAGTACAAAGAAGGGCAACAAGATTGGTGAGAGGAACAAAGGGGTTCTCTTACCAGAAGAGGCTAAAATTCTGTCAGTTGCAGCATCTGGAGACTAGGCACTTGTGAGGCAATCTGATTGAGGTGTACAAGGCCTTGAATGGTTTGAGCAGGCTCAATGCTTATGGGATACTTCCACTTGCTCAGATTAAGAACCTGGGGAGGGGGGGCATAGATTCAAACTGAGGAAAGACAGTTGTAGAATAGATGTGCGGAAGTTTGCCTTTAGGCAGCAGGTAGTTGATTGCTGGAACAGACTTCCATTGTTGTGGAAATTGATAGCTTAAAATTTAAGGCTGAACTAGACAAACATTTGGAGTGACCAGATGGGTGAAATGGGAGTTTTTTTTTTTTTTGGCTGATACTCTATAAGCTTGTTTTCTTGCATGATATGCCTCAACTAATGCTAAAATAATTTTCACAACTATAACAAAATAAGTTGAGATTGTTGAAACATTTGTTAAAGACAATTTACTCACTTTTCAGCACAAGTCTGACACAATAACCTCAAAAATAAACTGAGCTCACACTAATAAACACCTGCTCCATGCAGCTCTCATGGTGAAGAAACAAATGATTGAAGGCAGTGTTGCTAACGTGTGAAGAATTTGTTTACAAATTCCCACCATTTACTCCCAACTTAATGCATTCAATAATGTGCTTACATGTTAGTGCAAATGCATCAGATCTGCTCGAAGCTAACTACTAAATAGTTATAAGATTGGCATCATTGTGTATATCTCATATTGTGAAATACCTTCACAATTTAATCCTTCAAAATATTTTTTATATTTTTTTAACCCTTCAAAAATACTTTGCAATCAAAGTTTTCACAAAATTTTTATAGTTGATTAAATCTGTTAACTTTCCATATTGACAAAATGGAAAGTAATACTACAGTTTGGTGTGGCATATTTGCCGATTTAGATCTCATTCATCTCTTTTTTTAAATAAAGCTATGCTTAATATGAGCTGTCAAAATTAATATGTCAACAAGCATATTATATCTCCTAATGCAGCAATTTCCAAACTGGGAGGCGCAGACTAGTGCAAAAAGAGGCGCGAAAAGTTTAACAGAAATGTAATTTTCATAACATAACACATATAAATAAAAAAATATATACATATAAATAAACTTTCATAACAGAACATTAAATTTTATAACTTATTTTTTAAAGCATTTACCACCACCTATCTCACTCTAACTTCGATATAAAATTTATTTGGAAAAATATATATATTTTACTGAAATGGATTGATATGATGTAATGTAATATATATAATTTAGTGCGTACTATGTATGACATATATAGGTAGATTGCATAGTATAGCATTAGCTGCATGGTTGAAAATATGGTTTCAGCGGTGTGCGATTGTGTTTTTTATTGTTTTTGGCATGATTACTTACTGATAATAATCGTTAGTAATTTAGAAGTTGTATTTTTTAAGAATATAAATTTAATCCTAATTAGACGAATGGATAAATTTTTGACTGGTTACAAGAGAAAATCTACTAATAATGAAGATACTGATGCTGATACAAGTAAAGGTAGTGGGAATACAAGCAACAGGGAACAAGGAGGTAGAACTCCCAAGACAAGAAAATACGATTCATCCTATTTATCATTAGGATTCACAAGTGTTATTATAGATGGCTTGGAAAAACCAATGTGTTTGTTTTTTACGAAAGTTTTGGCTGCATATAGTATGAGACCAGACAAATTAAAATGGCACCTTAAAACTATGCATTCTGAATACATTGGTAAGCCCATAGAATTTTTTTCAAAGAAAATTAGATGAGTTTAATAAACAAAAGCAAACGTTCAAAAAAATAGTTTCTGTTCCATCAAATGCTAGCGTCGTACCAAGTTTCTTACAGAATCATGAAATGTAAAAAACCACACACAATAGGAGAAACTCTAGTTTTGCCAGCAGCTATTGATATGGTTAAAATAATGTTCGGTGAATCATAGGAACAGTTGCAACAAATACTGCTTGCTGATAATACAGTTGGCAGAAGAATCAATGATATATCTGAAGATCTTTGTGATCAGTTAGTTTCTCAACTGCGTACTTCGCCATGCCAGTAGATGAGGCAACTGATGTAGCTAAAGATGCTCATTTAATTGCATATGTTCGATATGTTGCAGAAACTAATATAATGGAAGATATATTATTTTGCAACCCCATTCCTGGAAAGGCCACATCCAATGAAATTTTTAATATAATTGACACTTTCTTTGATGAGAATGGCATAAAGTGGAATAACTGAATTGGACTCTACTGATGGAGCACAGTCAATGTCAGGACACAAGGCAGGTCTTCAAGCATTAGTTAAAAAGAAAGCACACGAAGTTATCTGGATGCACTGCATGCTTCACAGATCACCTCGTGTCAAAAAATATGAGCGAAGAACTTAACAACATTTTTACGAAAGTTATAAACTACATAAAAAACAGTCCTTTAAAAGTTAGGTTGTTTGCAAAGCTGTGTGAAGATATGGAAGCTAATTATACCTCACTTCTATACTATTGTGAAGTGCGCTGGCTATCTTGTGCAAAAGTGATTCAAAGGGTGTTTGAACTCAAAGAAGAGATTGTAATTTTTCTTGATGAAAATCATAATGAAGAGGCAAATTGATATAGGTATGATAACTTTATTGTTAAACTTGCCTATTTGGTTGAAATTTTTGGAAAATTGAGTGTTTTGAATAAATCAATGCAAGGACCACAAATGCATTCACTGATTCAAAAAGACAAAGTGAAAGCATTCATAAAAAATTGGAGCTATGGAAATCAAATTTACAAAAAAATAAGTTCCGCATGTTTCCACTTTTAAATGATTTCTGCACCAGAGTTAATATTGAAGAAAACAAAAATCTATTTACTGAACACTTAGATGGTTTGCTAATGCACTTTTCACATTATTTTGAAGATCTTGATTTTACAAAGTTCGCATGTATACAGAATCCATTTGTCGATGAACAAGATGATGAATTTGGATTGACAACTATTGAAAAGGAAAAACTGATAGAATTATCATGCGATACTTCATTGAAACAAAAATTTCAGAGTGAAACCCTAGTTCATTTTGGTTGAATCAAAGTGAAGAATATAATACTTTGTCAAGCAAAGCAATACAAGTACTGATGCCATTCGTAACATCATATTTATGCGAAATGGGATTTTCTGCATTATCTGCAATGAAATCCAAATATCGAGCCCGTTTAGTAGTAGAAAAAGAGCTACGAGAACTCTCCTCAATGACACTTAGATTTGATAAACTTTGTGCTAATAAACAAGCACATCCATTGCATTAAAAACAAATTAATTTAAAAATGAATATATATATATATAGTAAAACCTTGTTATTATTCTGTCAATTACGTTTTTTTAATTTTTTGTATTAATACATTTTTTACCATTTAAAAATGTGTCTGTATTATTTTATGAAATAAAGGGGGGGGAAGGCACCAAGATTAGATTTTTTTTTAAAAGGGGCGTAGTCACAAAGTTTGGAAACCACTGTCCTAATGCATGGGGGGGGGATCTGTCTACACTGGGATTATAGCAAGAAAGGTGTTAAGTTATTATTCAAGCCCAGATTTAATAACTATATAATTTTCTGCAATTTTCACAACTAACAAAAGTTCAGCGGCCTCCCTGTTAGTACAGTGCTATGTCACTTGTCACATATCTAGGAAGAGAAAGAGAGACTTCTGTTTCAATACAGTCGGTGAACACTGGAATTTATTGGGTTTTTGTCTTTTTTTTTTTTTTTAGGCAATACAGAAAAACTTATCTTAGAAACTAATATTGTATTGAATCTTCCTTACCATGGCTGTTATGAATAAATATGAACATAAGGTGACAGGAGTCCCGATTTTTTGGAATTGTCTCAATTTTGACATTTTCTCAATAATGTCCTAGTGTATCCGAAATAACATATAATTTTAATTCAGCATGGCAATTAACATTATTGTAATAAACAGCAACATTTGTACATTTTACATATAACATTGTCTCAGTGCAAATACATTATAATGATGCATCAATACAAACTGTACATTTCAGTTGTGCATACACTCCTTTTACCGATATTGTTTTTTTACTGTTTTCGTGCCTTAAATAATCCAGCAAGAAGAAGCCTTTTATAACTAATATGCCTATGCATATATAAGGAACAACATTCGAAGGAATGGACATTTAAAAAAAAACAAATCCCCTGATGACTAAGTTTAATGTACAATATGTAATATTTATAAGTAGCGGATATGGTGGTAATGCTGAAATATAAAAGTTACTCAAAATCAGTTAATTCTATTGTACTTACAAGCACCACAGTAAAGTAGGTGCTGAGGTTTAAATTAGCACTAACTTTGTTACATAATTTAGTTTTATTAGTGTATTTTATTTTATATTAAATATACAGAAAAAATAAAATACAGGATAAATCTTGTATTTTATTTTCTCATTTTTATTAAAGATTTTGTCATATATGTGGATTTGTGTGTTTAGTTCAGTTATTATGAATGATAATTGTACCTGGGTAAGGATTTTTTGCATTTCAACAGCAAATGTTGAAATGCAAAAATCATTTAAACAGTAATTCAGTAATTTTAACTTAATTGAAATAAAAATAAAATTAAAAATCTATTTATTCACTCTTAATGAAATAATTAATATTAGCATCAGAAGTGCAAATGATGCAAGAATGCAAACTTATACAGCATTAGCCAAAAAAAAAACTTCCCATTTCATCTATTCATACTCTCCAATAGTTTTTCTAGTTCTTCCTTGAAGTAAACTTCTGTAAACTTCCAGAACAGCAGATGGAAGTTGACAGCTAAAATAAAATCAAGGATGTTCCAGCAACCAACTGGCTAAAGGCAAACTTCTGCACATCTATTCTTCAACAGTCCTAACTCAATTTGAATTTGTGTCCACCTGATGTGTGTAATTTGACAAGAGGAAGAATCCATCAGCATCAAACTTGCTCAATCACCCATTCAAAACCTTAAACAGCTCATCTTCCAGGTGCCTAGTCTCCAGATGTTGCAATTTGCAGAATTGAAGCCATTATTGGTAAGAGTACCCTTTCCCCCACACCAATCTCACTGCCCTTCTTGGAACTCGTTTCAGCGGCCCTACATCCTTCCTAAAATAAGGCCTCCAGTTTGCATGCAGTACTCGATGTGGCCTGACCATTCCCTTATACAATGGGATAATTACCTCCTTATCATAACTAGCAAAATTCCTGTATATGATTAACAAAGCCCCATTAGTGGTCCAGGCAGCCTATCTGCATTGCTCAGAGAACTTCACATCTCACTGCACAATTATCCCCAAGGTATTTTTCATTTTCCACTACCCTGGGTGTAATACCACACAGTTGGCACCCATATGCAATACTTTGCATTTGTTGATGTGAAACTTCAAATGTCATTTCTCAGCCCACCTGCCTAACTTTTCTAGATCCTGTTGCAGTAGCATATTATCATTCCTGTCATTAATCACTATACCAACCTTAGTATCATTGGCAAACTTGGACATTAAGCCTGATATACCTTCATCAATATCACTGATAAATATAGAAAGAAACAATGGATCCACTACTGAATCCCGGAGGACTCCATTAATAACATTAGTCTACAAAGAGCAGAGCCAATTGAATACCACTCTCTGTCTTCTCCAATTCAATCATCCCTTTATCCATAGCAGCAACTTTCCCTTAATGCTACAATGCTCCAATTTGTACAGCAGTCTTTTATGAGCTATGGTATCAAAAGTTTTTGTGAAATCCAAGTACATGATATCAAAATTATTTCTTGCATCCAGGTTCTTTGTACCACATTGTAGTATATAACTGAATTGGTCAGACAAGGTGTTCCCTTAACTAAACAAAGCCCTGTCTAGATCCTGCATTACTTCTTTTACCAGTGACTTCATTATTTTCTCTGGAACAGAAGTTAAACTAAAATGTCTGTACTCATTAAGGATTACTCGTTACCCTTTGAGTCCCCTTTGTGAAATGGGGATACATTCGCACATTTTCCGATCTACAGGGATCTCCCCTGAATCCAAAGATGCTCTCATAATTTCATAATTATGGCCAAGGGTTTGCTTACTTCCTTTGCTGCCTCTCTTAATATAATTGGATAAATTGCATCTACCCCAGGTGCTTTTCTTATGTTTAATTTCAATAGTTTAACTTTAACAATTTCTCTTCCACTTTCCTCTCACTTATTCCAAAATCCTTTAGCTTTCTGTTACAGTTTTATCAACTTTTGGCTTTTCCTTCCCTAAAGAATTCCTCATGTGTGAGAGTAGATGCAAAATACTGATTCAGTTTGCCAGCGACTTGAGCGGGATCATCAATGGTTGAACCATTGATATCAAGTGGACCAATCTGATTCATCATCTCTTCCTTCTAGAATTTATATAAGTAAAGAAGTCTTTGCTGTTTTCCTTTGCATTCTTTGCCAAAGATTTCTTGTAATCTGCCTTTGCTTGCTTAATCTCCTTTGTGACTTGATTGCTAGTTTATATCTACCAATATCAGAACCAATATGTTGTTGTTATTTGGTTTTAGGAGCATTAGCAACTAAGGCCATATTGCTCCGGGGATATGTGGTGGTCATTTCCTGACCTTTCCGCATCCTCCATATTTGGTGGTCACGGGCTCGAACCCTGGTCTAATCAAGAAGTGTGTGCTACGCACTGCTGCTCCTGCCCACCTGGCTACGGAGGCACATTTAGTTTATATAATATCAATCTTGTTTTGTCATATAATCCAATTAATTCTGTTAAATTAGCAATCATAAGATTTTCTTTAACAAAGTTTCACACACTAAGGAAAACAGGCTGCAATAATACATGTGCAGCGTAAATTCCTCATTGTCTGTGCAAGACTTTGTTATTCTTTAACTGGATAATGAATTAACATATACAATGTGAAAAAAATTATGACAAGTCAACAAAAGATGGTCATAATTATGTTGAGTAGTTTCTTTGATTATCATAAATAAAAATATATAACCCCAGGGGCTCACATCTGGTGAGTATGGGCTTGGCAAACCCAGGGTCCTGAGATGGATAACATCATTCTTTTCTTTCTTGGTGATTCTTTTCTGCTTCTCTCTCTCTCTCCATCTCAGGGTAACTCGGGGTGCCTCCATAGCCATGTGGGCAGGAGCAGCAGTGCGTAGCATGCGCTTCTTGATTAGACTGGGGTTCAAGCCCGTGACCACCAAATATGGAGGATGCGGAAAGGTCAGGGAATGACCACCGCATATCCCTGGAGCAATATGGCCTTAGTTGCTGATGCTCCTAATAACAACAACAGGGTAACTCAGGAATTTTCTTTTGGCTGGTGCAGCACAAGTTTCAAGCTACCTTGTGCCATATGGTTGATGATGATAATGAATGATATAATACCTAGATCCAAATGCTACTACAGGAAAGTGAAACTCCTGTAACAAATAGTTCTTCAATGATGGGCCTGGTAAAACTTTATAACTAACCCGAGAAAAACTTTTTTCATTTGAGCATGCATACTTCAATCTATGTTGATTCACAGTTTTGTGAACTCATAAATACAAGATATCTTTTTGTGATAATTTTGAGGGTTTTTTTTTTTTTGCTTAACTATACATTTTAATTTGTAGTAAAGGAATAGCTTTAAGCATCTTAATTATGCAGCTTTGCTTATTTTTATAATTTATCTAAATATTTACAGAGTTCAAGTTTTATATAAATTCAGCCAGTGCCACAGAGCAAAGTTAGTGCGTAGAGAAGTTCAAGTATTTTAGCTACAGAAGAGGGAAGTTTCTAATCAGGAGATGAGCATAATTCTTGAATATTTTATTTTGTTTGATTCTGTGAGCATATAATCAATACTGCAAGTATTTTATAAATTTTACATAGTACATCAATAGCAGCTGGGAACAGTACAGTGTTATATTGAACTTGAGTATCACACAGTGTTATGGTGATAGAAGGGTATTATTCAGATTGTATAATGTTTTAGATCTAAATGAATTTTATTAAATGAAATTTTGCATCAGATTAAGTCAACAAAGCATATATCAAAGGGCAACAAAACTGCATTGAGTGGGGAGGAACTGCCAAAGGCAGTTCTCCCAAATAAAAGCCTTATTGTTTGTAATGTGTGTATAGCATGTATGCAGAACTGATTTTAGCTGGGTATAATAACACAGCAGTTTGAATAGTTGCAGAAAGAATGAGAAAACTTAAGCATTTTGATTTAGCACATAAATTTAGTGCTCTGAAAAATTTGAATGTTCAAATAAAGGGACATACCTTCGAAGAAATAAAATCAAGGGTGACTCATCAAGCACTCATAAACTGATAAACGGGGAAAGAGAATTCTCTAGTCAGATTCAAATTAAGGATATCAACAATATCAGGGGTAACACTTCCTCCACTCCTTGAAAGTACTTGTAAGATACACTGTAATGCTATATACACTGAAAGACACAATAAATTGGACACAACAAGCTCCAAAGAGAAAGATAAGTTAAGTTGAATAGCTAAGAGGGACATTCAATAAATTATCTACCTGAGGTATTTCCCATGGGTATATTTCAATGATTCAAGATTAATCATGTTTCTACATATCTCAACTTGAATCATACTGACTTTGATCTCACTATGTTCTTAGCTTGTGATGCTATAACAGAAAGAAGGAAGACACCTGCATCAAATTATGGATTTGCCAAAATTGGAGCAGCATTCAGTCATCAAGTTTCTTACCAAAGAAGGAAATGGAACAAAGGCCATTCATGAAGGACATTGGCTGTGAATGGCAACAGTGCACCTTCACAGTACCAGGTGAAATTCTGGTCAACACAATTCAAAAGTGGTAGAGAGTCCATCGAAGATGATCCAATCCGAGGAAGGCCCAGTGCAAGGTGGGTCCCCAGATATGACCCCTGTGCAGCAGCAATTCAGAGATTGGTATTGTGAGGAGAATTTAAAGCTTTATGGAAGCGATCCTGAAACTTTCATCTCCAGAATTGTTATGGGTGATGAAACATGGGTTCATCACTGGTATCCTGAGAACGAGTAAGAACCAAAAAATTTCGGACACAACCTTCAGCTGGCAAGATTATGGCCACCATTTTTGGGATGCTGAGGGAATTTTATACATTCGCTACTTGGAACACAAGCAGTCACTGGGAATTCATATGCATCATTACTGTACAACTTAAGGGATGTCATAAAGGAAAAACGCCATGAAAAACCTTTCCAGAGGTGTGCTGCTTCTTCACGACAACGCACCAGTGCACAGGTCACATGCTGCTGCTGCTTTGAGAGACTGTGACTTTACTCATTTTACCACCTTACTGTTTGGATCTGGCCTGCAGTGACTATTTCATCTTTCAAAACGTCCACATATGTTTTCACTTTGCTGATGATAATGAACTGAAGTCTGCTGTTTTTGTGTTCTTTGATGGACATGACAAAGAATTTTATTTGTTTGGTATTTCCTCATTGTCAACAAAATGCAACAAGTGTACTGAAGTTCAGGGGAGTTACATTGAAAAATAAAAACATATTTTTGTCTCTATCCCATTTTCTTCATAGGTAAGTAGATAATCTATTGAACACCCCTTATATAAGATATGTATATTAGCATTAGTATCAATACTGCAAAAGGTCCAATAATTTGACTAATTCTTCCTTAAATTTATTCAAATTATTCACTTCCACAACACCAGATGGATGTTTGTCTCAACAATCTGCTATCCTCTGGATGAAAAGCAAATTTCTGCATTCCCACCCTTATGTCTGTGTCTGAACTAGAGCAAGGATGCCAAGGGCATGCAAGTAGTTTTCAGATGCTGTGCCTTGCAGAAGAAGTCCTCTTAGTAAAAGAGATTGGAAGAGAAACTGCTGAAGTTAGATTAGATGAAATATAAATAAAGCATTTGGGCAGATGGGATCTATCCAATTATATTAAAGGAGGCAGCAAACTTTTAGCGGTAATTATGATGCATCCTTGAATTCGGGGGAAGTCCCTATGGACTGGAGATGTGTAAATGTATCACCGATTCACAAAGGGGGAGTATTTAAAAAACTGTTAGTTTAATGTCTGTTCCAAGGAAAATAATGGAGGTATTGGTTAAAGAAGTAATGCAGGATCATCTAGACAGGAATGCAATTATACTGCAGTCATAGCATGGGTTTGTAAATGGGAGAGCTTGTCTGACCTATCTGATTTGATACTATGATGTAGTAACAAAGGAACTGGATGCAAAAAATAATTCTGGCATCACATACTTAGATTTTAGAAAAGCTTTCGATACTGTTCCACATGAAGACTACTGTACAAACCGGAACAGTTTCCATTAGGGGAAAATTACTGCTATGGATAAAGGGATTGTTGACTGAAGACAGAGATGGTTACTAGTGGGCTACTTTTCTTGGAACAACTGTTGTTAGTGGAGTTCCCCAGGGTTCAGTGCTGGGCACATTGCTTTTTCCTATATTTATTAATGATATTGATAAAGGCATATGAGTGATGTCTAAGGTTTAATGAATAAGTTTGCTGATGATACGAAGGTAGGGAGTAATCAGGACATATTCAAGATCTAGAAAAATTAGACAGATGGGCTGAGAAGTGGCAATTGAAGTTCCACATTGAAAATGCAAAGTACTGTATTAGGGTTGCAGTAGTCCCAGAATAACAAACCAACTGTGGGTGCCACATTCAAGTTAGTAGAGAATGAAAAAGTCCTGGAGGTAATTGTGCAGCCAGACAAGAAAGTTAGCTGAGCAGTGCGGACAAGCAACAAGGACATTTCATGAGGTTTTTGTTAATGATATACAGGAATTTTGCTAGGTGGGATAAGGAGGTGATGATCTCATTGTATAAAGCAATGGTTAGGCCACAACTTGAGTACAATACACATGTCTGGAAGCCTCATTTTAGGAAAGATGTGGATCTGTTGGAACACTGATGTTAATATAATGTTGAACTGATATGTCTGTTGGAAATCTGATGTTAGATGTGTGTGTGTTGAGAAAACTCCTCCTGTGATCCTTCTCTCATGAATGTAGTGTAGGGTCAAGGCCACTGTGTTGTGTTTCTGAATATCTGTCTGATGTTCTTTGATTCTAAGTGTTGGCTTCATCAAAAAAAAAAATATATATTATTTATGAGTTACTTCTTAGTTGGTTGTTAGGGCTGTAATGAGAGTGGTGTCATGAGCAGTTGCAATACTTTGGCTGTTATTTGTACAATGAGAAATTTGGGGTAGTCACTGTTTATGAACATTGTCTTAATAAAGGCTGGTTCTCTCTCTCTCTCTCTCTCTCTCTCTCTCGGGCAGTGTGACTACACACACTCTGAGGGATCTGATTAAAGGTTAATTAATGAAGATTAATGACCAATCTCTTACAAAGTCTAGCCACTCTGTCTCACAGACATTCTGTTTTTGCTGCATGCTGTTCTATAGATACTTCCATGGGAACTGATCTGAATTGGTACCTATAATTCCTCCTCTCTCATAGAAACCAGTCTTTGAACATGTGTTGCAACCAGTCAGCATCCATTTACCATCCAACTACAAACTCAGAGAATCAACTTTTCTTCTTCTTCCTTTATTCCTTCAACCTCTATTTTCTGGAACAACCTCCCTTCACATGTATTTCCTCAACACTACAATCTACAGAAATCAAGTCTAATGTCAAGTATCATCTGTCTTCTCAACCTTCAAACCCACACTGGTACTAAATACTAGAGGGTCTAATACCTTTCGTGCTGGTGATTTTCATAAAAAAAAAAAAGCAAAAAGTAACATTAATGAAACATAAAATAAGTAATATAATGCTACTGAGAAATGGCTATCTGAAAAGCTATTGAGGCTGAGAGAGTCTTGGTAGGCTTTTTGGATGGTGCACATCCAATTACCACATATTCTGGCATATAAGTCAACCTTTAAAGCACTAAAAAAATCATCTAAAATTTTAAGATCAACTTATATGCTGAGTATAAAATCTTAAGCTCGAATTAAAATTACTTGCTTAAGGTTAGAAAGACATGAATTAAAACAAATATATAATTTATTACATATGTATATATTTTTCAAAAATATAGATTCTGCTTACCTTTAAAACTGAAGAAACTGTTCATTTCTTCTTTAGATGAAAACAATTCATGGAATTCGTCAAACATTCTGTGAATTTGAGTTCTTGAAAAGAAGACTTTTGAGACATCCATTGTTTACAGAGAAATCAATTGGCAGTACGGTACAGACAATGGCACAGTTATAAAATCAAAGCCTCTGACATATACACAGCTTTAATGAATGATGTCATATTGTTACCTATGCCTGTAGGTTGGGTTTTGTGACTTGTTACATAAGAAAGTGTTGTACAGACTTACTGCATTCTTGATAGTTTATTGTGGAGTATAATAAAATATACTGTGGAGTTATTTTTGCTCTTCATTAGATTCAGGGGGTTACTCTCTTTGACTGGAGTAATGCCAATGTCTTTCCAATACATAAAGGAGGGGGCCAAAGAAGTTGTTGTTGTTTGGTTTTTAGGAGCATTAGCAACTAAGGCCAAAAATCCTCCAGGGATATGCGGTGATCATTTCCTGACCTTTCTGCAGCCTCCGTATTTGGTGGTCATGGGCTCGAACCCCAGTCTTAATCAAGAAGCGTGTGCTATGCACTGCTGTTCCTGCCCACCTGGCTATGGAGGCGTCACCAAAGAAGTGAAAGCCAATTACAGACCAATGAGTTTGATTTCTGTGGTTGGGAAGATTATGGAATTTATGATTAAAGCTACAATACAGGCCCATCTCAACAAGAATGGAATCCTAACTGGTTTTTTGAAGGGGAAAATTGCCTGACTAATCTGGTAAATTACTATGATGAAGTTATAAGGAATTTGAATGCCAGAAATAACTCTGAGATTATATATCTGGATTTCATTAAGGCTTTTGATATACTTCCTCATGAAAGGTTATTGTATAAATTAGATTAAGTTAGGATAACAGAGAAGATCTATGTGGATTAGGAGTTTAGATTACCCTCTACTCTGAAGAATATCCATTTATCAGTATTCTTCAGAGTGGTTAGGAGTAATAAGCAGGGTCCCTCAGAGACTGGACCTATTATTTCTTATCTTTCTAATTGTTGATAAGGGAATATGTACATGGAGAAGCTGTCAAAGTTTGCTGATGACTTAAAGGTTGGGAGGGTGGTTAATGATCAGAACTAGGCTATGCTGCATCAAAAGAATTTGGACCAACTGCAAGTGCGGCCTGAAAAATGGCAGCTAAAGTTTAATGCTACCTAATGCAAAGCACGGACTTGGAAACAAAAACAGAGGAGAAGTTTATAGATTAGAGGGAGGAGAATTAAAACATGTACTGGATGAGAAAGACTTTGGAATTACAATGCCGAAAGACAAAGTTCAACATACAGCGTAATCAGGTGACAAGAAGAGCACCTGGTGTTCCATCTATGATTTACCGGAATTTTGCAAGTAGAGAAAAGGAGGTCATTATTTCTATATAAGACAATGGTGTAACCACACGGTGGTTAGTAAGTTTAATACTGTATACAGGTCTGGAGGCACCACCTAGAGAAAGATATAAAACTTCTGGAGGGTGAAAAACAAGGTAACAAGATTGGTGAAGAGTGCTAATCATAATCTCTATGAGGAAAGCTTAGAAGATATGGTCTGCAAAGTTGAGCAGCCAGATACCTTTGAGTGGGGGGAGATTCCATTAAAATCTAAAAGGCCCCGAGAGGATTAGTAAAACATGTGTGGGAGGAATATTCTAACTGGTGAGTGTGATAGAAACTAGAGGGCACAACTAAAAAATCTTAGGGAAGAATAGTAGACAAGACCATATGATGTTTACCTTTAAGCAGCATGTTGTGGAATGTTAGAATAAGTTACTGCAAGTTTGGCAAAATTCAGGAAATATATGAGAGTTTTTTTTTTTTTTCCACTCCAGAAGGTGCAGAAGTTTACTTCCTTGCATCTTTTTGCCATTTTATACTAATACTACCACTAACATTCGGCTGCCGAATTCAAAGCTAGATGGGCTAAGAAGTGGCAACTGAAGTTTAACCTTGACAAATGCAAAGTACTGCATATGGGTAGAAGTAACCCGAGAGAAAAGTACCAACTGTGTGGTATTACACTTAAGGTGGTAGAAAATGAAAAAGACCTGGGAGTAATTGTGCAGTCAAATATGAAGTTTTCTGAGCAATGCAGACAGGCTGCCAGGGCAGGTCATGGGGTTTTGTCAATGATATATAGGAATTTTGCTAGCAAGGAAAAGGAGGTGATTGTCCCTCTGTATAAGGCACTGGTCAGGCCATGCCTTGAGTACTACGTACAGGTCTGGAGGCCTCATTTTAGGAAGGATGTAGATTTGCTTGAGTGTGTACAGAGAAGGGCAACAAGATTGATGAGGGGAATGAAGGGATCCTCTTACCAAGAGAGGCTAAAGTTCTGCAAATTGCAGTGGGTGGAGACTAGGCACCTGCGCGATGATCTGATTGAGGTGTATAAGGCCTTGAATGGGTTGAGCATGCTGAATTCTAATGGGATCCTTTCACTTGTTCAGATTACGAACCTAAGGGAGCATAAATTCAAATTAAGAAAAGACAGATGTAGAATAGATGTGCGGAAATTTGCCTTTAGCCAGTGGGTGATTAATTGCTGGAACAAACTTCCATCTGTCGTTGTGGAAGCTGATAGGTTGAATAAATTTAAGGAGGAACTGGACATGCATTTGGAGGGAATGGTGTGATTTTTTTTTTTTGGCTGATGCTGCATAAGCTCATACACTTGCTTTCTAGCATCACATGCCACTACTACTACTATTACTACCCACCCTCATGCATCTGACTACATTCAGATGCACGAGGGTAGGTTCTAGCGCTGCACTGGGCAGCTGAATGTTAGCACTGCATTGGACAGACAGATGCATGGCAGGATTACCACAAACCCAAGGGACTGATCCCAGAGGAGTTAATTATTCTTAGTGATTCTACTGTCAGGCAAATGGGAAATATTTAATGTAGTTAGGAAAGTGGAATAATATCAGGATTATGTGACAGGGCAATGTTACTTACACTGTAGAACAATTATCATTTTTTAAGAACATAAAAGGTGATATTGTTATACACACTGGTATTAGTGATGTTAAATTTAGGCAATCTGGGTCTTTTTCTTAACAGTACAATGTGATGTTGAGAAAAATC
Source organism: Mastigoproctus giganteus (assembly GCF_048544385.1). Taxonomy (NCBI): domain Eukaryota; kingdom Metazoa; phylum Arthropoda; class Arachnida; order Uropygi; family Thelyphonidae; genus Mastigoproctus; species Mastigoproctus giganteus. Next base: position 26,000,853 of record NC_143587.1, read on the forward strand.
TGCAAGGTGAAAATTAAAGGTGAAATTTGAAAGTTTCTGAAATTGTGACAAGACATGATAGGAGCTCTGTCAACAATTTGCCTCTAAAGAGATTGTGCATGGCTCATGGAATAGAATTTTTCACATGGTCCATGCTTTGTTAAATAGAAGGGCCTGTTTACATAAAGAGAGCAATCACATGAATACAAGAATATTTGCTGATGATATTGAAGCAACGCTAGGTGGTTCAGAAGATTGATGCTGGAGGTGGAGACACAGACTAACATTTTAATGACAGCCATAAGTGAAGGTGGAATTATTCTTGCATTGCTTCCACTTAGACATGTAAGTAGTCTGGGAAGCAGGGAGTGAGAGAGAGAGATTACAAGACCTGCTGGGATTCCACATGGGACTATAAATTAGATGCGCTGAGCTAGAGTTATAAAAGACACAAATAACACACTTTATTTGCTTATACACTAATTCTAGGCATATAGTGAGTAAATATGATAAATCTGAAGTTTCAGTTAAGTCATCAAATGCTGTTATTACCAGAATATCAGAAACATAATGCCACCCTGATATTTGGGATGCAGAATTTTTCCTTTACAAATGAAAAACCTTTTGTGGCAATGGGAAATTGTGGGAGCGAAGTTAAAAAATATGTAATTAATGATATTGAAATTTCGCAAGATTATTTAATGAAAAAACTTTCGAGCCTATAGACCAGTAAGGCTCCTGGAGCTGATGGAATATACCCTATAATCTTAAGGGAGGCGGCAAGCGAGTGCACTGAATCATTGAGGCTAATTATGCGAACATCGCTAGACTCTGGGGAGATTCCCTGGGATTGGAAAAGTGCAAATGTATCTCCCATACATAAGGGTGGCTCTAAAAGTGAAGTTGAAAATTATCGACCTGTCAGTCTGACTTCAGTAGTAGGGAAAATCATGGAGGCAATGATCAAGGGTGGAATTCAGGATCATTTGGATTGAATTGAAATTATCAAGGATACTCAGCATGGTTTTGTAAAGGGAAAATCATGTTTAACAAATCTGGTTCGCTATTTCGAAAGGGTCCCTCACGAGCTGGATTTAGGGAATAATTTCAACATTGTTTATTTAGATTTCAGCAAAGCTTTTGACTCAGTCCCACATGAGCGGTTGCTTTATAAGCTGGAACAGGTTGGAATCACTGGGAAAATCCTTAGATGGATAGAAGGATGGCTTCAGGGCAGGAGGCAGAGGGTTGTGATAAATGGCTATTCCTCAGATTGGGTTGATGTAAGAAGTGGGGTTCCCCAAGGATCAGTATTAGGGCCACTGTTGTTTTTAATTTTCATAAACAACATTGATGAAGGGATAGAGGGCATGATGTCTAAATTTGCAGATGATGTTAAAATTGGTAGAGTAGTTAATGATCACTGTCAAGCTGAGCTTCTTCAGAGAGACCTAGATAGACTTCAGGAATGGTCAGAAAAATAGCAGCTATGCTTTAATCCAACAAAGTGTAAGGTATTACACCTGGGAAACAGTAATCCCAAAATAACTTATTCACTTGGTGGAGTTCAACTAAACCCAGTACTGGAGGAAAGGGACTTGGGTGTTACGATAAGGTCAGACATGAAATTCTCTGAGCATTGTAAACAGGTTGCAAGGAAGGCCCATGGTGTCCTATCGATGATCTATCGAACTTTTGCAAGTAGAGATAGGGACGCGATAATCCCATTATATAAGGCTTATGTTAGACCACACTTGGAATACTGTGTTCAAGTATGAAGACCGCACCTAAAGAAAGACGAGCTTCTTGAAAGGGTGCAAAGACGGGTAACTCGCCTGGTGAGATCAGCAAAAGGGCGTCCTTATGAAGAAAGACTTCGAATATGTGGGTTGCAGAGTTTGGAAACTAGACACCTTAGAGGAGATTTGATTGAGGTGTTTAAGGCTCTGAGAGGCATCAGTAAAAGAATGAGGACGAAATTTTCAAGATTATAAATGATGCTAGAACTAGGGGACATAAATTCAAGTTACGGGGGGAAATGTTTAGACTGGACCGCAGGAAGTTTTATTTTAGCCAGCGAGTTACAAATTACTGGAATAAGTTGCCTTCATGGGTGGTAGAAGACGACAGTTTGGAGAAATTCAAAGGTCATCTGGATCGCTTTTTTTTTATTAATTATTATTATTATTTATTTTTTTTAGTTTTTATCATTGTTTTGTTTGGCTTTTTTTTTTTTTTGGCTGGTGCAGCATAAGCCATAGGCTTTCTTGCACCATGCGGCCATTACTAATACTAATACTAATGTGCTGGGTATAATGTGTGCAGAAAGGACACACATTGCAGGAGGATAGGGAGGAAAAGGTGATGATTATTTTTGGTTTAGAAGCACACTGATTCTAAAACAGTATACCCAACCGAATGCCAGTGTAATGTTCAATTAGTCTGGTGTGACAAACATTGGGAAAAGAAAAATAGCAGTAAAATTACAAAATATGGGAGTATAAGAATCTGACTGGAATGAGAACAATAAACTATGCAGGGAGAAAGAGTGAGCCAGTAAAATGTATTATCATTGGAGAATTTAACTTTACATATGTTGATTAGAAATTGTGAGTTGCTTACTCAGCAGCCAAGGGCATATTCAGGGGTGGGCAGAAGGGGAATATGCCCCCCCAACCAAAAATTTGAAATTAAAGAAAAGAATGTAGGAGGCATTCTAAAAAAAAACCTGGTCACCATGTTTGTAGGAGGCATTCTAAAAAAAAACCTGGTCACCATCATAAGGGGGGTCACCCCCCCTTATGATGATAGCTGGATATGCCACTGTCAGCAGCTAAACATTTCTGCAGCTACTGGACTGCTTTTTATCGGGAAAGCTAAACTCTTGATATGATTATCAGCAGTGACACTTCATGTAAAGGAATCTCTAGGAGTCACTCACTTTGACAAATTTATTTTGTCTAATATTGATTTATATTTACAATCAATGTTATAAGTTGATTAAACATTATGTAATGAAGTCATTCGTTAACGAACAAAACAAAGAAAAGCAACATGCCACCTTCATATTGGCTCTGATGGCTTATATATAGCAAATAACTCATGCACATGCATTAGTGACACACTGGAACTCTTCTTGACTGAGAATAGTCCCAGTGTACCAGAGCAAGGCTGGCTCCAGTTTCAAGTCTCATGTGCTTTTGTTAGTGTTTATTAGACCAAATAAGATAATTTATAAGAAAAAAAACTTTATTTTTTGCTGTCATACAATGACAAACTTAAAATTAAGCGAACTGCTACACAATTTAAATTTTGTGGAAAACCAATATTCTAATGAAAAAAAAAAATATATATATATTTATATTTATTTATTTTTTACTTTGCCATTACTAATTGAAATCCCCAGCAAATGATACTGAATCATTGTGCACTGATGTGGGATTTACCCAAATAAATAACCTTCAAAGTTAAAGGAAAGAGATTTTGTTCTTGAAAATGTGATTACAATTGTCCTAGATTAAATTTGAAAGTGCTTACAATTCTGCCAAGACACAACAGAAGAGAGAACATGGAGCCTTGACAATCAATTCGGCCTTGAAGAGATTAGACACGGATCATGGGGTAGAATTTATCTCAGGGTCTGTAGTTGATAACAGGAGAGACTGTTTCTACAGGGATGGATACATTTAAATAGAAGGGGTGCAAGAATATTTTCTGATGCTATCAAGGCAAAGAGACAGAGAGAGAGACTAATAGATTAACAAAAACATGATCAGCATTATCTTGATCCTGGACTTTAGTAAATGAAACTTTTTGAGCTTTGGTAATGATTTTGAAGATCACTGCATGCTCTGACACTCCATCTCTGGGTCGTATGGAAAAAAGCCACACACTCATCTCCAGTGGCAATACATTCGAGAAAATTAGGATTGCCTTGTCAAGTATAGACGAAGTCATCACATGATGATATGCTTCACTACTGCTCATCCATGAGGCTATGTCACACAAATGTTGCACAGACCATCCTTTTCCCTAAATCTTCATGCAGAATTTGACGAATCATCTTTCTATTCATATCCAACTCATCAGCCATCATTGTGAGCCATCATGGCTGCCAGAGCAGGTCATGGAGTTTTGTCAATGATATACAGGAATTTTGCTAGCAGAGACAAGGAGGTGATTCAACCTTTGTATAAGGCAATGGTCAGGCCACACCTTGAGTACTGCATACAGGTCTGAAGGCTCATTTTTGGAAAGATGTCTAGAACGAGTACAGAGAAGGGCAACAAGATTGGTGAGAGGAACAAAGGGGATCTCTTAACCAAGAGAGGCTAAAATTCTGCAAGTTGCAGCATCTGGAGACTAGGCACTAGACTCCACTGTTGTTTTAAATATTTCTGAATGATATTGATAAAGGTATATTAGGCTTACTGTCGATGTTTGCAGATAATACAAAGGTTGGCTTGGTTAATGACAGTAACGAAGGTATGCTACTGCAAAGAGATTTATAAAAATTAGGCAGTGGGCTGAGAAATGGCAACTGAAGTTTGATGTTGGCAAATGAAAGGTACTGCCTATGGGTGATCTGACTGAGGTTTACAAGGCTTTGAATGGTCTGAGCAAGCTCAATGCTGATTGGATACTTCTGCTTGCTCAGATTAAGAACCTGATGGGGCATACATTCAAATTGAGGAAAGACAGCTGTAGAAAAAATGTGCAGAAGTTTGCCTTTAGCCAGCAGGTAGTTGATTGCTAGAACAGATTTCCATCTGTTGTTGTGGAAGTTGATAGCTGAAACAAATTTAAGGCTGAACTAGACAAAGATATGGAGTGACCAGATGGGTGAAATGTGAAGGGTTTTTTTTTTTCACTGATGCTCTATGAGCTTCATTTCTTGCATTATATGCCTCAACTAATGCTAATGTACTTGGATTTCAGCAAAGCTTTTAATACTGTTGCACTTAAAATACTGCTGTACAAATTGCTGTAGTATGGCATTAAAGGCAAGTTACTGTTATAGAGAAAGGGATGACTGAGTGGAAGAAGACAGAGAGTGGTTATTATGGACGTTGCTCTTCATGGACTAATGTTATTAGTGGAGTCCTCTGGGCTCCACTAACAGTGGAGCCTGGGGGATATTAACATTATTGACATTAGTTAACATTAACTCTATTAACATTAGTGGAGTCTGGGGGACTCCACTGTTGTTTTAAATATTTATGAATGATATTGATAAAGGTATATTAGGCTTACTGTCGATGTTTGCAGATAATACAAAGGTTGGCTTGGTTAATGACAGTAACGAAGGTATGCTACTGCAAAGAGATTTATAAAAATTAGGCAGTGGGCTGAGAAATGGCAACTGAAGTTTGATGTTGGCAAATGAAAGGTACTGCCTATGGGCAATAATCCCAGATTAATGTACAAAACTGTGTAGTACTACACTCATGATAATGGAAAATAAAAAATGTCTGGGTGATAACTGTGCAGTCAGATATAAAGTTCTGTGAGCAGTGCAGGCAAGCCACCAGGCTGTTGGGATTTTGTCAATGATATATAGGCACTGTGGTAGCAGTGATAAGAAGGTGATTATCCTTTTGTACAAGGCTGTGGTTAGGCCACATCTTGAGAACTGTACACAGGTTTGGAAGTTTCATTTTAGGAAGGATATAGAGCTGCTGGAATGGGTGCAGAAAATGATGAGATTGGTGAGAGGAACAAAGAGATGCTCTTAGCAAAAACAGCTTCAGGTCTGCAAATTGCAGCATTCAGAAACAAAACATTTGCAAAGTGATCTCATTGACATGTTTAAGGCTTTCAATGAGTTCAGCAAACTCAATGCTAATGGAATTTTTTCTTTTGCTCAGGCTGTGCACATAAGAGAGGCATAAATTGAAATTGAGGAAGGATAGTTGAAAAACAAATGTAGAGAAGTTTACCTTAAGCCAGTGGTTAATTAATTGTTGAAACTCCAGGGACCATTTTTTAAATTTAGCGTCAACAAATTTTCCTCCTCCTCCTCTCAGTTTTTACAATATCATACAACTTTCTGTCAGAATTTAATGAATGATGCATAACAATCCCAGGAGACTTCCCTATCTCTGAATGCATGTCAGGAACCAGGTCAAATAAAAAAAAGTTGTGGAATTTTACAATACATAAGTCAATACAGATAACCTTCAATATTTAAAGAATGATATATAACAATCCCATATTATAAACATACAAATGAATGACTCCAGAAACAGTTGCTTCTTTTCTGACCATTCTTGAAGCCAGTTCAATGTTATTTTTTATTTTTATTTTTATTTTTTGGTAGCTGTTGGTGCATAGGCTTCTGTGGCCATGATGCACCTCCCAAGGTGTTTGCAGTACTTTGATCCAAGCCTGAGGCGGGAATTGAACCCGCAACCTTTGGGTTGCCAGGCAGGCACTTTACCCACCCGGCTAGCCTGGTCGGCCATCAATGTTATTCATGAAAATCAGAAATGATAGTAGTCCAAGAATGGATTGTTGGTGGGATATGAATATGGGAAGTAAAATGTGTACAGAAAGGACGTGTACCTGTTCTATGGCGGCTCCCAGAAATAATCTATCTCCATGTAGTATAACTGTCCCAAAATACTGAACTCTGCAAAATGGGCCTGACGTGTGAATTAATGTATGTTAGTGATATGTTTGTGAATGTTCTGTAGAGTGTGTTGTTTGTGTCAGGCCTCTTTGCCACCAGGGAACAGCCATCATCTGGACAACTGCTGCCCGGTGCCCATCCACTAGCACGAGGAGCCAGGCCTGCATGCCAGTCTTTAACAGCATCCACTGGAGGTAGTGCTAAACCAGTGGATGCTAATCCTCTATGCACAGGTTGCACAAACATGTACATAAAAAAAAAAAGTACAGAAAGGACAGACAGAATAGGAGCAGGGGGAGTTATTCTCTTAGTTAAAAAGCACATAAAACCTAAGGCAATGCATCCAGCTGTCATGAGTGGCCATTGCAATGTTGAGTCAGTTTGGTGTGACAAAGCAAAAATGACAGTAGGAATATGTTATAGGCTTAATGGCTCTGATGAGTACAACAAACAACTGTACAAAGAAATAGAGCAGGCCAGTAAATCAGAATGTCTTATTATAAAAGGGGATTTTTACTTTTCAGATATTGACTGGAACTTGTGGGTTAGTCTTTCACACAACAGAAAGACTTTTTTGGATTGTTTGGATGACTGTTTTCTACAATAACACCTTACAGAGGTGCTGTTGCAGAAAACAAGAGAGAATAATACTCTTGATCTGATTATCAGCAGTGATTATTCATGCAATAAAAATCTGCAGATAAAAGAACCACTAGGTGGCAGTGATCACAGTGTACTGATGTGGGATTTATTTAAAGATGTAACTACCATCAAGAGTAAAAGGAAAGGTTTTGTTTTCGATATGAAAAATATTGGGGGGGGGGTAATTGTGCAATCATATATGATGTTCTCAGAGCAGTGCAGATAGTTTGCCAGGACAGCACATGGGATTTTGTCAATGATATACAGGAATATTGCAATATTGGAATATATACAGGATTAAGGAGGTGAATATTCCACTGTATAACGTAATGGTCAGGCCACATCTTGAATACTGCATAGAGGTCTGTAATCATGATTTTAGGAAGGATGTACAGCTGATGGAGCAGGTACAGAGAAGGGCAATGAGATTGGTGAGGGGATACAATGGGGTGCTGTTACCAAGAAATGTTTCAGTTCTGCAAAATTCAGCATCTGGAAACTAGTCACCTGCAAGTTGATCTGATTGAGGCGATTATGGGTTTGAATGGACTGAGCAAGCTCAATGCTGATGTGATTCTTCCTCTTGCTCTGACTACGCATGAGGGGACATAAATTCAAATTGTTTGCCTTTAGCCAGTGGGTAGTTGATTGCTGGAACAAACTTCCGTCTGATGTTGTGGAAGAGGATAGCTTGAATAAATTCAAGGAAGAAATAGAAAAACCTTTGGAGAGGATGCATAGGTGAAATGGGATTTTTTTAGCTGATGCTGTATAAGATTGCTTTCTCGTATCACTTGCCACAACTAATGTTAATACTATACAGTAATCTTTCACAAGTGACTGAGTCTTGCTAAAATCCAAATAAACTATGTTGAAATTGTTCTCTACATTCAGGTTATGAGTAAGTGTGTCAAAAGAGTTTACCTGGTTAGTTAAACATGATTTTCCTTTAACAAAACCATGTGTGTCATTCAGAATGCCATTTCTATCTAAATGTCTCTGGATTGCACTCTTGAGAAATGCCTACCACTGAAGTCAGTCTAACTGGTCTGTAGTTACTGACTTAACTCTTAGAATTGCCTTTATGTATTGACAATACACTGGCACTTCTCAAATCTAAAGGAATCTCTCATGAGTTCAATGATTCCCTCATCATTTACCTTAATGGCTCAAAACATTCTCTGGCTGCCTCCATCAAAATTACTTGGTATATGCCATACACTTCATTAGAAGCTTTACTTGCCTTCAAGAAAATTTTTCTAATAAACAATCATCTGTAACTTTGACATTGCTAATTTCATATGTCTCAGCCTCACTTGCACTGCCTCTCCTCATCATTAAGGGTCTTACTTCAGTAAAGACCAATGTTTTTTTTTTTTTTTTGATAGTTGTTGGGCATCAGCTTCTGTGGCCATAATGCACCTCCCAAGGTTTTTTTGCAGTACTTTGATCCAAGCCCGAGGCGGGATTCGAACCCACAACCTTTAGGTTGCCAGGCAGGCACTTTACCCACCTGGCTAGCCCGGTCGGCAAAGACAAACGTGAAGTACCTATTAAATCATTAGCAACATCAGCTGGGTTATTTAAGAGTTTTCCCACATCTGGTACACAAGGGTGTGGGAAATTCTCTTAAATTTGTTTTCTTCTTCTCCTTTTGCATTCACATATATGAAAAACTCCTTGTCCCCATTCTTAGTTCCCTTAGCCAGTGTTTCTCATAATCAGTCTTGATCTCCCTAACCTTATCTCTCGTAATATTACAGATCAACTTGTAGGCTTCACTACTTTTCATTGCTCTATAACTTTTGCATTCCATCATTTTCTACTCAATTAGACTGCCAGCATCTAATTTGTGAGTAATGATGAGGTCTAGAATATGCTTATCCCTAGTATTTTCTGTAACGTGCTGGTACAAATAACAATCATCTAGTTTATTTAAATATTTTGTCCCAATGGTGTTTCCCTCACATGTGGAACAAAATGTATTCCAATCAATTATGGGCAGATTAAAGTCACCCATAATAAGACATTGACACTTGTTGACCATTCTATTTGTATGTAAAGATTCTCATCATACTTTTCACAATCCTCTGGTCTGCAGATTACTCCTACTCTCATAATACTTTTACTTTCAACTAACTCACACTACACAGATTCTATGCTGGCAAGTGTAACTTGTGACTCAGCAAAAGCTCTTTTCACACTGAGGCTGCTTCTGATAACAAGTATGATCCCACCACCCCTTTTATCTTCCCTATCTTTCCTAAATATATTATTCATACCACAGTGGAAATTGTCATCCCAAAATTTCGGGTGGCACCACGTTGCTGTTATCTCTATAATGTCAGCATTAGTTGTCCTAACCAGGGGTTCGAATTCAACCATTTTACTGATGGCACTCCTGAAATTACTGTAGACACAGTTAAGACTAAGTATTCTTCTATAGTTTACTACCCTGACACCCCTACTCCCCAAAGTTATTTAGGTGTATTTGCCTAGCTTTATCTTCTTGCTTATTTGAAACTTTTCCAACCTCAGAACATCCTGCCAACATTGGCTGTTCCAGCACAAGAATTTTGTGATATGAGAAAGCATTACTTTGACCTATCATCAGATAACTGGGGGTCTATATTACGCTTCTCCCTCTAACCAGCAGTGTCTTTGAATTTTTAAGGTATCCTCCTCAATGATTTTGGCAAAAACCCTAGCAACACCTTTGTTCAAATAACATCTCTACAAAATAGATTCCTTCTATCTACAAGTGCAGGCCATGCTGATAAAAATTTACCCCTAAAGCCTTGCAGAGTCCCTCAAGTCTTGAGGGCACCTCCATAGCCAGGTGGGCAGGAGCAGCAGTGCGTAGCACACGCTTCTTGATTAGACCGGGGTTCCAGCCCGTGACCCCCAAATATGGAGGATTTGGAAGGTCAAAAAATGACCACTGCATATCCCCGAAGCAATATGGCCTTAGTTGCCAATTCTCCTAAAAAAAAAAACCAAATAACAACAATAATAACAATCAAGTGTTGAGCTAATCCATGAGTCTGTCAGCATATAAATCCCTCCTAGTGTGTCTGGGCAGAATTGCAGACACACACACACACACATTCTAACCTAATTTGGGCCATTTTACCATGGCTCTGGTTCACCTATCTTTATTACAAAAAATGTAACCTATTTTCCTGACAACAGTCACCCAACAAAATAAAATCTCCTTCAATCAGAGCAATATACACTTGACTATTCTTTTCTGGAATCCAAATTGGGGTTCATCACTTGGTAGGTGATAATTAAATTTAATAAATCTAATCATAAATTTAAACTAAATTTAATAAATTAAATTTAGGAAACTACAAAAATTAAATTTAAACAAATTTTAAACAAAACTTTTCCTATCAGATACCTGATGTTAATCTCCTTCAGTAAATCAGCTAGAACCAACTAGTTTGTTCCATCCAATTATCTGTCCAATCCATCTTTAACTAAAGAAGAATTTTTTCTTATATATAAGCATGTTCGGGAGGCAACTAGAGGGAGTAATACTCTTGATTTGATTATCAGCAGTGATTCTTCATGCATTAAGAATCTGCAGATAAATGAACCACTAGGTGGCAGTGATCACAGTGTGCTGAAGTGGGATTTACTCAAAGAGGTAACTACCATTAGGGGTAAAGGGAAGGGTTATTGCTTCCGTAAAGGCGACTACGATGGACTGAGACAGTATTTAAATTCTATACAGTGGGACCAACTGATGATGTTACCAACAGCAAATTCAAAATGGGAAGCATTCAAAGAACTTATCTTGGAAGCTACTAGGCTTTACATACCAACTAAGAAATATTGTTCAAGGTTTAGGCCAAAATGGATGTCAGATGAACTAATGAGGCATATGGCAGAGAAGAAAAATGCATGGGATACTTACAAATTAACACATGACACAGAAGCCTATGATAGATACAAGTTGATATGCAACCAAGTTATAAAGGAGGTTAGGCAGGCGAAGGCAGATTACGAGAAATCCTTGGCAAGGGATGCAAAGAAAAACAGCAAAGAGTTCTTTACTTATGTAAACTCTAGAAGGAAAGGGATGAATCAGATTGGTCCACTTGATATTGATGGGTCAAGTGTTGATGATCCTGCTCAGGTGGCTAACAAACTAAATGAATATTTTGCATCGACATTCACACATGAGGAGTTATTCAGCGAGGGGAATGCCAGAGGTGTATTCAACTCTAGCAGTAAGTTACAGAATCTTGAAATAACTGGGAGTAAAGTGGAAGAGAAACTGTTGAAGATAAACACAAGAAAGGCACCCGGGGTGGATGGGATCTATCCAGTTATATTAAAGGAGGCAGCAAAGGAAGTAAGCAAACCCTTAGCCATAATTATGAGAGCTTCCTTGGACTCAGGGGAGGTACCCATAGACTGGAAATGTGCAAATGTGACCCCAATTCACAAAGGAGGATCAAAGGCTGACACAAGTAATTATAGACCTGTGAGCTTGACTTCTGTTCCAGGAAAATTAATGGAGGCACTGGTTAAAGACGCACTGCAGGATCATTTAGACAAGACTTCAGTTATAGCTCAGACACAGCATGGTTTTGTTAAGGGGAAGTCTTGCCTGACCAACTTGATTGGATACTATGATGCAGTCACAAAAGAACTGGATGCAGGGAATAACTTTGATATTATATACTTGGATCTTAGAAAGGCTTTTGATACTGTTGCATATGGAAGACTGCTACACAAATTGGAGCAGTGTGACATTGGAGGCAAATTGCTGCTATGGATAAAGGGGTGGTTGAGGGGGAGAAGACAGAGAGTGGTAATCAATGGACACTGCTCATCGTGGACTGATGTTATTAGTGGAGTCCCTCAGGGCTCAGTGTTGGGTCCATTATTGTTTTCTGTATATATAAATGATATTAATGATGGTATATCAAGCTTAATGTCCAAGTTTGCAGACGATACAAAGGTTGGCAGGGTTGTCAAGGACACTACTGACACTATGCTTCTGCAACAGGATCTGGAAAGGTTGAGCAGATGGGCTGAGAGGTGGCAAATGAAGTTTAACATTGACAAATGTAAAGTACTACACATGGGAAACAGCAACCCCAGAGCAACGTATCAACTCTATGGTACAACACTGACAGTGGTAGAGAATGAAAGGGACTTGGGGGTGGTTGTGCAGGCAGATATGAAGTTCTCTGAGCAGTGCAGATGGGCTGCAAGAGTAGCTCATGGAGTATTGTCAATGATATACAGGAATTTTTCCAGCAGGGATAAGGAGATGATTATTCCATTGTATAAGGCGATGGTCAGGCCACACCTAGAGTACTGTATACAGGTCTGGAGGCCTCATTTCAAGAAGGATGTAGAGCTGCTGGAACGAGTACAGAGAAGGGCAACAAGATTAGTGAATGGAACAAAGGGGTGCTCTTACGAAGAAAGGCTTAAGTTTTGCAAATTACAGTGTCTGGAGACTAGGCACCAGCGAGGTGATCTGATAGAGGTGTATAAAGCCTTGAATGGTTTAAGCATGCTCAATGCTGATGGGATTCTTCCTCTAGCTCAGAATAATCACCTGAGAGGGCATAAATTCAAATTGAGGAAAGACAGATGTAGGATAGACGTGCGGAAATTTGCCTTTAGCCAGCGGATGGTTGGTTGGTGGAACAGACTTCCATCCCTTGTGGTGGAGGTTGATAGCCTAAATAAGTTTAAGGCTCAGCTGGACAGGTATTTTGAACGAACAGAGGGGTGAAGTGGAAGTGGTTTTTTTTTTTTTTTTTTTTTTGGCTGATGCTGCATAAGCTTGCTTTCTTGCAGCAAATGCCTCTACTAATGCTAATGCTAATAATCTACACTTATCCAAAAGAATATCACAATCAAAACTCACAAAGCAGATGTCTGGTCTCGAGACTTTGGAACCCACAAAACTGAAGTCGCATGCATTCTCTCTCTCTCTCTCTCTCTCTCTCTCTCTCTCTCTCTCTCTCTCTCTCTCTCTCTCAATAAAAATGTTCTTTATATTAATAACTAACACCTTATTGTTGCATCTTTTCCAGCATCTTCACACTGCTTCATATTTTGTGAAATAGAGGTTCAAAACCCATATACAAGATGTGGCCTAACCAAAGATTAATACCATAGTAATAGTATTTGCTATAATATAGTATATAGTAATAATAGTGAAAGGAAGCCACAGGCTTTTGCTGCACTGGCAAAAAAAAAAAAAAAAAAAAAACACAATACTTCTTTGCTTTTAATAACAAAATTCTCATAACATCATAGCAAACCCAGCTTGGTAATTTCTATGTAAAGTACACCTGAATTTTACAACCTCTTCCTTGTGCCCTCCACTGTTATTAATATTAGCAGTGGCAAATAATGCAAGAAAGTAAAGCTTATGCAGCATCAGCCAAAAAAAAAAAAAAAACCAATCCCACATCACCTGTCCATCCCTACTAATAATTTATCTAGATTCAAATTTATTCAAATTTTGAATAAAATTTAAATTTGAATAAATACTGAATTTGAATAAAATTTTAATTCGAATAAATATTGAATTTATTCAAATTACCATCCTCTTCAACAACAGATGGAAATTTGTTCCAACAATTGACAACCCCCTAGCCGTATGCAAACCTACACACATCTATCCTGCAACCATTCCTTCCTCAATTTGAATTTATACAGCCTCATATGCATAGTCTGAGAAAGAGGAAGAATTCCATCAGCATTGAGCTTGCTCAACCCTTTCAAAGCCTTAAACACCTCAATCAGACTACCTCACATGTGCCTAGTCATCAGGCACTGCAATTTGCAGACATGAATAAATACTGAATTTGAATAAAATTTTAATTCGAATAAATATTGAACGAACAGAGGAGTGATTTTTTTTTTTTTCTGGCTGATACTACATAAGCTTGCTTTCTTGCATCATATGCCTCTACTAATGCTAATCCTAATGAAGCCGTTCTTGATAAGAAAACCTGTTTGTTCACTTCACCAATCTTGTTACCCTTTTCTGCATGCATTTCAGCAGATCTACATCCTTCCAGACCTGTATTCAGTACTCAATATTTCATTTTCCATATCCTGAGTGTAGTAAAACATAGTTGGTACATTAATCTGGGATTACTACTATACATATGCAATACCTTGCATTTGTCAATGTGAGACTTCAACTGCCATTTCTCAGTCCAACTGCTTCATTTTTCAAGATCTTTAGACTACCTCCACTCCTTTGACTACCCTAATTACTGTCATTAACCTTTCTGCCAACCTTTGTATCATCGGCAAACATGGATATTAAGCCTGATATAATTGAAATCAATATCAATGATAATTATAGAAAACAACAATGGGCCCAACATGAATCCCTAATAATATTATTCCACAAAGAGCAGAGTCCACTGACTTCTCTCATTCAACATCCCTTTATCCATGGCAGCAACTTGCTCTTACACCACACTGCTCCAATTTGTACAGCAGTCTTTTATGTGCAACATTATTAAAAGGATTTCCTGAAATCCAAATATATGATATTAAAATTATTTTTTGCATCCAGTTCCTTTGCTACTCTATCATATTATTCAATCAGATTGGTCACACAAAACTGGCCTTTAAAAAATCAAAACTGCTCCAATTTGTACATCAGTCTTTTATGTGCAATATTATCAAAAGCTTTCCTGAAATCCAAGTGTATGATGTAAAAATTATTTTTTCATCCAGTTCTTTTGTTACTACAGTATAATTGTGTTCCTATAAAGATGATTCGGTATTATTATAAATTTTAAATTTATTACTCTCTCTTTGTCTAGTCTAATAAAGGAGGTAGCACTCTCATATATTTTCTTCAAAATCATAATGTATGGGGTATTCTATGCCTTATCTTTCCAGTGCCCGAAACATTGCCTTATGCTGTATGGAGTCAAATGCCTTTTCATAATCTACAAATGCCAGGCATAATGATGTTTTATATTCATTTACTTTCTCCATTAGCTGTGATATTAGGTGAAGGTGATCCATAGTTAAGAATCCGTCCTAAAGCCAGCTTGCTCTTTCGGTTGATTCTCATCAAGTATTCTTTCTAATCTGTTAGTAATGACCCTTGTGAACAACTTGTAGATGTGGGATAACAAGCTAATTGGTCTATAATTTCCAATTTCTGATTTATCTCCTTTCTTATGCAGCAAAACTATGATTGCATTATTCCACTCCTTAGGTGTCACCTTTTCTAATGCATTTTGTGAAGAATCTTGCCAGTTTTTGTGTTATGTCTCTTCCTCCCAATTTTAACAACTCTCCAGTAACTTCATCTTCCCCTGGGGCTTTCTGATTCTTCATTTTCTTCAACGCGTGTTCTACCTCATCAGGAAGAATACTGGGTATGTTGTATGTGTTACTAATTTGCGATTCATCTTCCCCACTGCTGGCATCATTCCCTCACTCCTTGTATAATTCTTAATAAATAAGAAATATTGTTCAAGGTTTAGGCCCAAACAGATGTCAGACGAACTAATGAGACTTGTGGCAGAGAAGAAAAATTCATGGGATAAATTATCAGGTGACACAGAAGACTACGGTAGATATAAGATAGTCTGTAATCAAGTCACCATGGAAGTTAGACAGACAAAGGCAGATTACGAGAAACCCTTGGCAAAAGATGCAAGAAAAACAGCAAAGAGTTCTTTACTTATGTAAACTCTAGAAGGAAGGAAGTTGATGAATCAGGTTGGTCCAATTGATATTGACTGTTGATGATCCTGCTCAGGTAGTTGACAAGCTGAATGAGTATTTTGCATCTACATTCGCACATCAGGAGATATTCAACTAGGGGAATGCCAGAAGTTTATCAAACTCTGGCAGGGAGCTAAATGATTTTGTAATAACTGAGAGGAAAGTGGAGGAGAAATTGTTGAAGTTAAACATAAGAAAAACACCTAGGGTGGACGGGATATATTTAATATAACTGGATATATCCCATCCACCCTAGGTGGATGGGATATATCCAGTTATATTAAAGGAGGCAAGTAAGCAAACCTTTACCCATAATTATGACAGCATCCTTGGACTCAGGGGGAGGTTCCCATGGACTGAAGAGGAAGAAATGAGTCCCCAATTCACAAAGGGTGCCATGAGTAATTACAGACCTGTTAATTTAACTTCTGTTTTGGGGAAAATAATGGAGTCACTGGTTAAAGAAGCATTGCAGGATCATCTAGACAAGACTGCAGAAATAATTCAGACACAGCATGGATTTGTTAAGGAAGACTTGTCTGACCAATTTGATTGGATACTATGATGTTGTCACAAAGGATATGGATGCAAAAAATAATTTTGATATCAAGTACTTGGATTATAATAAAGCTTTTGATACTGTTGCACATGGAAGGCTACTGTACAAATTGGTGCAGTATGGCATTAAGGGCAAATTCTGGCTAATGTTATTAGTGGAGTCCACCACTGGTGGTGGACCCAGTGTTGGGCCCATTGTTGTTTTCTGTATTTATTTATGATATTGATGAAGGTATATCAGGCTTAATGACCAAGTTGCAGATGATAGGAAGGTTGACATGTTTGCTAATGATACTAATGACATTATGCTACTGCAACAGGATCTAAAAAAATTGAGCAGATGGGCAACTGAAGTTTAACATTGAAAAATGTAAAGGACTGTATATGGGTAGCAGTAGCCCTATAGTAACATATCAACTGTGTGGGACTACACGCAGGGTAGTAGAGAATGAAAAAGAGCTGGGAGAAATTGTGCAGTCAAATATGAAGTTTTCTGAATAGTGCAGACAATCTGCAAGAGCAGCTCGTGTTGTCTTGTCAATGATATACAGGAATTTTTCTAGCAGGAATAAGGAGGTGACTATCCCCTTGTATAAGGCTATGTTCAGGCCACACCTTGAGTACAGTATACAGGAGGCCTCATTTTAGGAAGGATGTAGAGCTGCTGGAATGAGTACAGAGAAGGGCAATGAGATTGGTGGATGGAACAAAGGGTTGCTCTTAAGAAGAAAGAGCTTAAGTTCTGCAGATTGCCATGTCTGTAGACACTAGGCACCTGTGAGTGAACTGATAGAGGTGTATAAAGCCTTGAATGGTTTGAGCAAGCTCAATGTTGATGGGATTCTTCCTCTTGCCCAGATTAATAGCTTGGGAGGACATAAATAGAATAGATTGGTAGAATAGATGTGTGGAAATTGCCTATAGTCAGAGAGTGGTTGATTCCTAGAATTAACTCTCTTCTGTCATTGTGGAAGTTGACAGCTTAAATAAATTCAAGGCAGAACTAGAGAAACATTTGGAGAGAATGGATGGGTGAAATGGGAAGGGTTTTTTTTTTTTTTTTTGCTGACACTGTATAAGCTTGCTTTCTTGCATCATATGCCTCTTCTATTTCTAATGTTTGGGGTGGTATCAAAAGTCTTACTCAGGGCTAAACATACTATGGAAATTATTCTTGGAATCCAGTTCTTTTGTGACAATCTCATACTGACATTGGATTTGCTAGACATGGTTTTCCTTTAGCAAACTTATGTTGTTTCTCATCTACTTTCATTAGATGAGAAACAACATAATTTCTCATCCAATTTCTTGATATCTAGACATCATTTTGTTTCTGACATCTAGACATCATCTTGTTTCTCATCTAATTTCATTAGATGAGAAAAAAGATAATGTCTAGATTTCAGGATGATCTATCAGTACATTCTTAATCGGGGATTCCATGATGAATAATTTGAATCATAATTTTCTCATGAAGTTAAATTTACGGATATGTAAGTTTAAATTATATTTAACCCTTGGAACCATCTTTGTAAGCTGGAGAGACATTCATACATCTCCATTACGTGGGTTGCAGAGCTTGGAAACTAGGCACCTTAGAGGAGATTTGATTGAGATGTTTTAAGGCTCTGAGGGGCAAAATTAAAATGAATGAGTATGAAATTTTCACGGTTATAAATGATTCTAGAACTAGGGGCATAATTTAAAGTTATTATTTTAGCCAGCAAATTATAAATTACTGGAATAAGTTGACTACATTGGTGGTAGAGGCTGACAGTTTGGAGAAATTCCAAGGTTAGCTGGATAATTATCTATGGGAGAATGGATATGCATAGGTTGCCTATTTCCATTTCTCTTATTAATTTTTTTTTTAAATTTTCTTTTTATTATTATTATTTTTTTTGGCTAGTACAGCATAAACCATAAGCTTCCTTGCACCATGTGGCCATTGCTAATACTAATGTGCAAGGGTTTTGCCGGAGTGCAGAGATGCACACGTTATAATACAGAATGGGATTTCACAATCTGACCTGCTGCTTCCTTAATCTAACTGGATAAATCCCATCAGTTTTTCGATCCTTTTCATGCTCGAGTACTAACAATTTCTTTACTAATTCTTTTTCAGTGATTACACAATCATCTAGTTCCTGATAACCGTTATATAAAGCAATAGTATTTCAAGTCTAAAAGAATGCCCTTCACACATAAATATTGAAAAAAAAAAAAAAAAACTTATTTAGTTTGTCAGATATCTATTTATATCTATTCTGTAATATTATCAAATCTATAGTGCATCAATATGGTTCAGTCCATTCCTTCCTTTTTTTGTCCCACATATGTAAAAAAAAAATTATTATTGCCCTTTGCCGTCTCTTTGCAAGTGGATTTTAAAAGTCTGCTTTAGCATTTCTTACTCCCCAGCTAATTTTATTACACATTAATTTGTATCTGTAACAGTGTTCAGTGACTCTTGCTAATTTATATTCATCTCATGCAATTTTCTTTTTTGTTATTCATTTCATTTCATCAGCTCAGTTGTCAATCACTTTAGTATATATAAGGAACAATAATGCTTTAAAGGTGTAAAGCACATGAGTTCTTTTAGACTTACTTCTATGAACAGCTCCCATTCTGCATTTATATCTGATCGATTCACTATTCCCATTGAAAAGATTCATATACTGCCTAAGGCTATTCTAATTTCCATTACAGAAATTAAAAATCTTCCTTATATCCTTCACAACAGTTATTCTTTAGAAATGTCCTAAATTAATTAACATTATAATCATTCTGTGCCAATATCAGTTGAATTCTTCTTTTTAATAACATGAATTGTTGGTAAAAACGAGGTCAAATATACGGCTGCTGTTGGCTGAATGCCCCACCAGCAAGTCTCAGTCTATTTTTTTTTTTTTTTTTTTGTTAGTTGTTGACGCATCGGCTTCTGTGGCCATAATGCACCTTCCAAAGTTTTTTGCATTTTACTGTGATCCAAGCCCGAGGTGGGATTCGAACCCACGACCTTTGGGTTGCCAGGCAGGCACTTTACTGGCTAGCCTGGTCAGCCTCAGTCTATTGCTGGAAAATTAGTCCCTCACAATAACACATTCATATCTGCTTGCTCATTCCATTTGTATAAGATGTAGACTTCTGTGGCTGTTGCAAGCTGATAAGTTTTCCTTGAAATTTTATCGTATTTTTGATTAGTTAACGTATTAATCTGTGTTTTACAAATGGATTAAATAGGCTTAGTGGCATTCGTTGGCTTATTTTTTTAATTTGGCTAGTGTTTTGTAAGTTAAAACTCGCTATTCATACCGCTATTGTATCAGTGTTTTTTGGTGGGAATACTGTAGCGTAATGACTAGCACAGAAGAAAAGTAGGGTTTAATTGTAATAAATAAGTATTTTGAAGGTTTTAATTACTTTTTTGGCATATATCTTTTGTATTTAACTAAAGATATAGCTAATTTAATATTGTGATCATTATGGTACAGTGTAGCTTGATAGCATATATTTTGAACTTGATAGCCAAGTATAAGGTAAAACTATATAATGGAATACGTATTACTGTATTAGCTTAGTATTTGTATAGTCGAGTACAGTATAGTAGATTAAAGAATTAAATTTATTAACCTTATTAATTTTCACTGTTAATTAATTTCATCGTATTTAAGCGAAATCATGCCCCTAGAGCAGCAAAGTGCACAAAGTAGCAGGAGTGCTGCGGCTCAGGGTAGAAACAAAGGGGGTGATTCTCTAATGCATCACAGCCTGAAAAAATGTGCAACAGGACATGATCCAGCCGAGGAGGATGTCTTTGTGTGGTGCTAAGTGCACAGACTATCAAGAAATTAGGCACCAACTCAGCATTTTGATGGGCGTCTATGAAAGTTTGAAGAGTAGGGTAGATGTCCTCGAAGAAATTGAAATGGGGTGCCCATCAAACTCTTAGCTTCCCAACTCAATGTAAGAGCTCACTCTTGTGCGTCAGGCAATACAGTGGCAACATTCAGGGCAGAATGCACTGGTCCCACATGAGCTAGTTATTATTGTTGGTGACTCTATTGTCACGGAGATGGGAAATATATTGAGCAAAAAAGGATAGGTGGAATCAGACCAGAGTATGTCTGCCAAGGGCAAAAGCTGATGACGTTGTAGAGCAGATATCATCTTTTAAGAGCACAAAGGGTGATGTTGTTGTACATGTCGACACTAATGACATTAAGAGTAGATCTGTGGACTTATTTAACAAGTACAGGTCAATGTTAAAAAAAAGTTACGAGTTAGGTTAAATTTGAAAGTGTCTACAAATCCGCCCAGACAAAATAGGAAGGTGTATATGATGAGAGGCTTGTCAATCAATTCAGCCCTGGAGAGAATGTGCAAGGCTCATAGGGTAGAATTTTCTTCAGCATGGTCTGTGCTTGTTAACAGAAGAGATTGTTTCTCCAGGGATGGGTACACGTAAATAGAAAGGGTGCAAGAATATTTGCTGATGCTATCGAGGCAGTATTAGGTGGGTCAGAAAACTGCAAGCTTGGGGGAATTCACAGACTAACAGATTAACAGTAGCCATAGGCAGATGTGAAAGTGCTTCTTGCACTGCTTCTATTGGAATAAGCAGCAGCTTGGAAAGCGAGGTACTGGGGATTTCAAGGACTGATGGGAGTTATCATGGAACATGTAAATACATGGGTTGTGCTAGGGTAACTAAGAGTAAGAACAGTTACATGTACACTAATGCTGGGAGTATAGTAAACAAAATTTGATGAATTTGAGGTGCTGGTGAAGACATCAAGGCTCATGTTATTGGGATATCAGAGACATAGTGTTACACAGAGATAAGGAATGCAGAATTGGAATTTGGGGGAGTATAATGTGTACAGAAAGGACAGAAGGGGAGGAGGGATGATGCTGTTAGTTAAAAAGGCAAAAAAATCTAAGGAAGTGCATCCAGTTGACATGGGTAGACAGTGCAGTGTTTAGTCAGTTTGGTGTGACATAAGCACTGCCAAAACCAGGTTGAGAGTAAGAGTGTGTTATAGGACTAATGACTCTGATGAGTACAATGAACAACTGTACAGAGAAATAGAGTGGGCCAGCAAATCAGATTGTCTTATAATGGGAGATTTTAACTTCCCAGATATAGACTGGAACTTATAGGTTGGTCACTCAACACACTAGAAAGATTTTGTGGATTTATTGGATGATTGTTTTCTACATTTTGATTAATTAGTTTAAATTAGTTTAAAATCAATGAACTATTTCTAGAGAAATGTATAATTTAGGGGGAAAATAGTTAAAAGTAGTTCAAGATGAAAAATACTTAGGCAATAACTAGCCAGCCTGACATGAAATTTTTCATGCAGTATAAACATATAGATCAGAAGGCATCCTGATTTATTGGACCTTTCCTAGTGGAGAGAAAGACATCATTATCCTTCTATACTCTTGATGACAGTTAGGCCACATTTGAATTATTGTATTCACGTCTGGAGATTGCACTGAAAAAAAGGACATGGTTCTGGAGAAGGTTCCAAGAAGAGTGATCAGATTAGGGATGAGATGTACAAAGAGCTGAAAGGAATGAGTAAAATGAATGAGGAGGGCATGTTCTCTCTCATAACATAAGATCTTAGTGAATAGCAGAGGACTGGATCTCATGAATTTCAATTATGAACAGCGGGTTGCTGAACAGTGGAATAAACTGCCTTCCGCTGTGAAAGAGGCAACGAGTCTAGTAAATTAAAAGAAAATTGGATGGTTTACTTGTGAGAATGAGAACAGTCTGAATATTACATTTTATTTTATTTTACATTATTATTATTTATTTATTGTCTTTTTTTGACTGATGCAGAAAAAAAAGTGTCCTTCCTTGTATCATTTGGACTTACTAATATTAATACTATTTCTTATAAAAGAGCTCATGATCAAAACTACCTTTATTCATTATGGAAAAAATATCAGAAGTAAAGACACAAATTTAGTTAATATAAGCATCTTTCCAAATTAGAAATTTTTCAAAATAAAATGAATACAGTAGATTGGCTTTTTTTTTTTTTTTTTTTTTTTCTGTGATGCTCTTTCACTAAACCGGATGGCATTTTCCTCAGATGAGAGCATACAAAAAAAAAAAAAAAAAAAAAAACCTATAAAAAAATATATAAAATAAAATAATAAATAAATAATAATAGTAAAAACTCTTGATGAGCATTCAGATGCTTATGTATTACGTTTTGTTTGTTTTCTACATATATTTAATAAGATTTTTGAAAGTTGTATACATTGTTTTTAAAATTGTGCTTTATCTGGCTTTTATTAAAAGTAAGATATTCCTTCCTGGTCTCTGATCCTCAAAAAAAAAAAAAAAAAAAAAAAATAGAGGATTACTAGCTTTCTATTAGCATTTGCAATTACATTAAAATCCACATCTCTCAAACTGCTTTCTTCTGCATTCTCAAATGACAAGGTTGATGAACCATTACAATGAGCATTTTCTTACATAGATATTCAGGAAATATGGTAGTGGTGCTGAAATCACTGATTATATTAACAAAAATACTATTAGCGAATTAATAAACAGTTCACTAATGTTTCATTGCAGACTGCAAAACTGAAAGGATACAAGTATAATTAAAAATTAAGTTAAACAAATTACAGTTCCACTAATGAAACCAAATGAAACAAAAAATAAAGAATTTTTTACAAATATAAATCGTATAACAAAAAATTAAGGAAAATAAATCTTTTTGTGAATATAAGAGAAAATATTTACATATAACACTAATGAAAGAATATAAAACACAACACACTGTCATGAATGTTTTACATGTATCTAAAAAAAGAACATAAAAACATGTTCATTAAAAAGTAATTTTAACTGAAAAATTCTCTCAGAATAAAAATAAAAGCTGAATAAATTTTCTGGATAATTTGTCTATCATCAGAACTAAAAGAGTTTGTAAAAAAGCATAAATTCAGGAAATTTACGCAAACACATTATAACTTATACAGTGTGTGTAACAATTTTTTCACAATTTTGGTTTGGTATGAATATTAGTGTGAAGTATTGGCAATAAAGATTATAATGTACTAAGTTCAGATTACATAAGGAGAGTAATTTTTCATGAATAGAGTATTATGATCATCAACAGCTATTATGTTTAATTTATAACTGATCTTATAAAGTTTAAGGAAATCAAAATATATAAACACATATGTAGCAAGCCTTAAATAAATGTAAATATGCACTGGGCAACACAGTCAATCAACACCATTTCCCCTCTAGCCTTATATTCACTTTCCATGGGATGACAATTTTGAAAGTACCTACTGTAAACTTGCTAAAAACACCAGAAAACTGAATATGGATATCATTGCTGGTGAAAACGTTTTTTGTGAACAGATAATGAGTATCGCCAGCGAAATGCTTCAGAACACACATCACATCGATATGATTCAGGCAAATGCATTAAAAGATGCTGCCTTAACAAATCCCGAGACTTGAACATTTTTCGACAGCATGAACATGGATATTTTGGAGCTGAATGAACAATGAAGTGCTTCTTCAAACTATGAATCCTCTCAAAGGCTTTTCCACAGTGATGACAGATATGCATATTCTGCTTCAAATAAGTAGAACCTGAAATTACAGTAAAAAAAATAAAAAAAAAAACAAAAAAAACAGTAAAATGGAAAATAAACATATGTAACTATTACAGAATTTGGTATATATATCACCAAAAAGTTAAATGAACAGAGAGAAAATATGTATATATACCTTTAATGATCAAGTTTATTCTGAATAAGCACTACTTTTTGCATTACTATTTATTAGAAACGTACAAAAGATCTACACATATACTTACATAAATTTAAATAAATTTAACAGGAATATATGAATTTTTATTACAGGTAGATAACAATAAGTTCATTTCAGAAATTCCATATTAAAGGGATAAATAAAATTATATAATAATTATGTAACTCCTCAATGAAGAGTACTGGACAGTAAATATATTAATGAAATATATATCTAACAGCCAAAGCTTCTAATTAGTGTATACTTACATATATTAATGAAATATAAAATTCAGAGAAAACAAATTCTTCAAAACAGTTTCTGCTTATAATTTCCAGAGCTCAGTAATTAGCACAACTAACAGGCTGAAGGTGTCAGTCTGAATCTAAATACAATATTTCTGAGTTTGAGAAGGCTGACTGTCCTATCCTTAACAGTCTTTTAATAATGGATATAAAAATGAAATTTCATGTAATCAAATGGATAGAAACTATGGTTTTGTTCTATATATACAGTGCATATATGTATATAGAAATTATGTGTTTACCTATTTGAAGATTTATGTTCTGAAACATCTCTACATAACTATAAATGTCTTTTTTTTTGTGTGACTTTTATATATACATAGTACATTTTATATATACCCTATTGTATTTTTTTCTGCACAGCCAATATGCATATTATATTAGTCAGTATAAGAGAAATGGAATAAAAATATAATAGTCAGTTTGTCATTTATAAAATAATACAGAAAGCTGTCATTCAAAAATTTAGGAATGACAGGAAATATTCTAATAAACTAAAATTATAAGAAATTCATTTTTAACACATATTTCATATGAAAATATTTCAGGATAATTTGCGATACATGACCAGGATGCCATTCCATTTTCTATAAGTCCTTTTCTAAGGATGGATAATGTGAGCACTTCTTTATTCTGGAACCATTACTAATTCATAATAAGAATGGGATGATTCTAGAAGGATAAAAAAGGAAAAGAAATAAAATTAATTTGGTTTATATGAGTTTTTGTGAAGAAGGGAAACAGACATACAGTAGGTAGGTAGGTAGGTAGATAGATAGATAAATAGATAGATAGAGAGAGAGAGAGAGAGAGAGAGAGAGAGAGAGAGAGAGAGAGAGAGAGAGAGAGAGAGAGAGAATGTTTCCATGCAGGAGTGGGATGGTTGCATGATACATCATTACATAATTGGGGAAAGGGAAAAAGTTGTTGCTATGTAGTGTCACAAGGTGGATAATAATCTCTTGTCAAAAAAGTTAAAAAAAAACTGTATTACATAACATTGAGGCAGCTGATAACTGATTTTCTCTGAAAAGGTATGTAAGTTGTGGCATGTTACAGATGATAATGGACATTAACGAGATTATTATCCATTAAAGACATAACTACCATTAATGGTAAAGGGAAGGGATTTTGCTTTCATAAAGGTAACTACAGTGGTCTCAGACAGTTTTTCAATTCTATACAGTGTCACAAACTGATGATGCTACCAACAGCAAATTCTAAATGGGAAGCATTAAAGGAATTAAACTTGAAATCTGCGAGGATTTTCATACCAGCTAAGAAATATTATTCAAGATTTAGGCCTAAATGGATGTCAGATGAACTAATGAGACTCGTTGTTGTTTGGTTTTTTTTTTTTTTAGGAGCATTAGCAACTAAGGCCATATTGCTCCAGGGATATGCGGTGGTTATTCCTTGACCTTTCCGCATCCTCCGTATTTGGTGGTCACGGGCTCGAACCCCGGTCTAATCAAGAAGCGTGTGCTATGCACTGCTGCTCCTGCCCACCTGGCTACGGAAATGAGACTCGTGGCAGAGAAGAAAAATGCATGGGATGCATATAAATTATCAGGAGACACAGAAGCCAATGGTAGATATAAGCTAGTCTGCAATCAAGTCACAAAGGAGATTAGGCAGGCAAAGGCAGATTATGAGAAATTTTTTGGCAAATAATGCAAAGCAAAACAGCAAAGAATTCTTTACTTATGTAAACTCTAGAAGGAAGGGGAAGAATCAGATTGGTCCACTTGATATCAATGGTTCAACTGTTGATGATACTGCTCAGGTAGCTAACAAACAGAATGAGCATTATGCATCTACATTTACACATGAGGAGTTATTCAGGGAGGGGAATGACAGAGGTTATATTAAACTTTGGCAGTGAGCTAAATGATTTTGTAATAACTGAGAGCAAAGTGGAGCAGACATTGTTGAAGATAAACATAAGAAAGGCATCTGGGGTAGTGGGATCTATCCAGTTATATTAAAGGAGGCAACAAAGGAAGTAAGCAAACTCTTAGCCATAATTATGAGAGCATCCTTGGACTCGAGGGAGATCCCCATGGACTGGAGATGTGCAAATGTATATCTAATTCACAAAGGGGGATGAAAGAGTGGCATGAGAAATTACTGACCTGTTAGTTTAACTTCTGTTCCGAGGAAAATAATGGAGCCACTCGTTAAAGAAGCAATGCAGGATCATCTAGACAAAACTGCAGAAATAATTCACACAGCATGGGTTTGTTAAGAGGAAGTCTTTGTCTGACAGTTTGAATGGCTACTATGATGTGATCACAAAGGAAATGGCTGCAAAAAATAATTTTGATATCATATACTTGAATTTCACAAATGCTTTTCATATTTTTGCACATAGAAGACTGCTGTACAAATTGGAGAAGTACGGCATTAACAGCAAGTTGCTACAATGGATGAAAGGGTGGTTGAGTGGGAGAGGACAGAGAAGGGTAATCAATGGATGGTGCTCTTCATGGACTAATGTTATTAGTCCCCCAGTGTTTGGTGTTGGGCCCATTGCTGTTTCGTATATTTATCAATGGTATTGATGAAGGTATATCAAGCTTAATGTCCAAGTTTGCAGCTGATACAAAGGTTGGCAGAGTTGTTAATGCAGTATGCCACTGCAACAGGATCTAGAAATGCTGGACAGATGGGCTGAGAAGTTGCAACTGAAATTTAATATTGACAAATGCACAGTACTGAATGTGGGTAGCAGTAACCCCAGAGTAATGTATCACCTCTGCGGCACTACACTCAGGGTGGTAGAGAATGAAAAGGATGTGGGGGTGGGGGTAATTGTGCAGTCAGATATGAAGTTTTCTGAACAGTGCAGATGGTCTGCAAGAGTAGTTCAGGGTGTCTTGTCAAGGATATACAGGAATTTATTTAGCAGGGGTAAAGAGGTGATTATCCCCTCATATAAGGCAAAAACTAATTAATTAAAATATGGTCATAATTTCCACATCTGATCTGTGAAGTGCAAAACACCTTCTGGATCATTCTTAAAAAACATAAAATAACCTTGTACCATTGCCATACTAATATCCTTCCCATGTTTCCTTGCTTCTCGCCCAAATTCCACTGCTTTCTCATGTGGCTGTTCAGGATAAAACCACTGGTACATCTGTTCAAGCTGATGATCAGTAGCATAACCAATATATTCCTTCATGTCGACACGACCTGGTCTAATTAAGGCAGCATCTAACCTTTCTAGATAGTTTGTAGTCATAAAAAGAATCCTGGCTTCAGATGAAGCTACACCATCTAACATATTTAGAAGACCACTGAAAGTTACTCGATTTAATCCTTCGTAGGCAACTTTCTGATTTGCTGTATCTTCTCTACTGACAAAAGCTGCATCCACATCTTCCAGTAGAATAATACTTTGTTGTGAGCTAAACACATAAGCATAAACATCGTGAGTACTATATACAGGCCTGGAGGCATCATTTTAGGAAGGATGTAGAGCTGCTGGAATGAGTACAGAGAAGGGGAAACAAGATTAGTGAATAGAACAAAGGGTTGCTTTTACGAAGAAAGGCTTCAGTTCTGCAAATTGCAGCATCTGGAGACTAGGCACCTGCGAGGTGATCTGATTGAGGAGTTTAAGGCTTTGAATGGTTTTTGAGAAGGCTCAATGCTGATGGGATTCTTCCTCTCACTCAGATTATAAGCCTGAGGGAGCATAATTTCAAATTGAGAAAGACAGTTGTAGAACAGCTGAGTGCAGAAATTTGCCTTCCATCTGTTGTTGTGGAAGTTGATAGATTAAATAAATTCAAGGAAGAACCTGGACAAACGTTTAGAACAAATGGTTTTTTGTCTAAGAGGATTTTTTTTTTGTTTTTTTTTGTTTGTTGGCTGATGCTATATAAGCTTGTTTGCTTTCTTGCATCATATTCCCCTACTACTGCTAATAGAACAAAACTGAAGTGCAAATTTTTGAGAGGTCTTTTTACAGATAAGTTTATTCCATTTGTTTCTCTAATCATTATGTACTGATATACATCACATAAAATGTATGGAGAACATGTATGAATTAATGAAAATTTCAGGAATGGTGTACATAAAACAATGTATACCCAGCTCCTTAACATATTTACTGCTTCTGATGCACATAAGCATCAAATGGCACTTTAAATGATGTGCTGTTATGTATATAAGTGTTTAAAAAGCACCCAATTTTGTTGTTTTTGTTGTTATTGTTAGTATTGGGCTTAATGACACAAGGGTTACTAAGGCCAAATTGTGTATGCTCATAGTTTATTAGATGTTAAATGAAATGCTCCTGTATAGGCCAATACATTTTAAATATATTATAAGTTCTTCTGTGTTTGTATCATTTCCTAGGATATCAGTGACCAGTTAGTTTAACTTCTGTTCCGGGGAAAATAATGGAGTCGCTGGTTAAAGATGCATTGCAGGATCATCTAGACAAGACTGCAGCAATAATTCAGACACAGCATGGGTTTGTTAAGGGAAAGTCTTGTCTGACAAATTTGATAGGATATTATGATGTGGTTACAAAGGAACTGGATGCAAAAAATAATTTTGATATCATATATTTGGATTTCAGGAAAGCTTTTGACACTGTTGCACATGGAAGACTATTGTACAAATTGGAGCAGAATGGTATTAAGGGTAAGTTGCTACAATGGATAAAAAGATGGTTGAGTGGGAGAAGACAGAGGATGATAATTAATGGGTGCTGCTCATTGTGGACTAATGTTATTAGTGGAGTCCCACAGGGTTCGGTTTTGGGTGCACTATTGTTTTGTATTTTTATCAATGATATTGATGAAGGTATATCAGGCTTAGTGTCGAAGTTTGCAGATGATACAAAGGTTGGCAGGGTTGTTAATGACAGTAATGGCAGTGTGCTACTGCAACAGGATCTAGATAATTTGGGCAGATGGGCTAAGAAGTGGCAACTGAAGTTTAACCTTGACAAATGCTGTTTGTTTGTTTTTTTTTTTTGGTTTTTTTAGGAGCATTAGCAACTAAGGCTATATTGCTCCGGGAACATGCGGTGGTCATTCCCTGACCTTTCCGCATCCTCCGTATTTGGTGGTGACGGGCTCGAACCCCGGTCTAATCAAGAAGCATGTACTATGCACTGCTGCTCCTTCCCACCTGCTATGGAGGCGCCCTTGACAAATGCAAAGTACTGCATATGGGTAGAAGTAACCCCAGAGAAACGTACCAACTGTGTGGTACTACACTTAAGGTGGTAGAAAATGAAAAAGACCTGGGAGTAATTGTGCAGTCAGATATGAAGTTTTCTGAGCAATGCAGACAGGCTGCCAGGGCAGGTCATGGGGTTTTGTCAATGATATATAGGAATTTTGCTAGCAGGGAGAAGGAGGTGATTGTCCCTCTGTATAAGGCAATGGTCAGGCCGCGCCTTGACTACTGCGTACAGATCTGGAGGCCTCATTTTAGAAAGGATGTAGATTTGCTTAAGCATGTACAGAGAAGGGCAACAAGATTGGTGAGGGGAATGAAGGGATCCTCTTACCAAGAGAGGCTTAAGTTCTGAAAATTGCAGTGGCTGGAGATTAGGCACCTGCACGGGGATCTGATTGAGGTGTATAAGGCCTTGAATGGGTTGAGCACGCTGAATTCTGATGGGATCCTTCCACTTGTTCAGATTACAAACCTAAGGGGGCATAAATTCAAATTAAGAAAAGACAGATGTAGAATAGATGTGCGGAAATTTGCCTTTAGCCAGCAGGTGGTTAATTTCTGGAACAAACTTCCATCTGTTGTTGTGGAAGTTGATAGGCTAAATAAATTTATGGAGGAACTGGACAGGCATTTGGAGGGAATGGTGTGATTTTTTGGCTGATGCTAGATAAGCTCATACACTTGCTTTCTTGCATCACATGCCACCACCACCACCACCACTACTACTACTACTACTGCTACCAAAATGGTCAGGGACCCAGAAAAAACTGATTGAATATGCTGCAGGAAAATTGCTGAGAATGAATGTATTTCAGTGTAGGATGAGAAGATGAGAAATTCTTCCTTATGGCAGAAATAGCACTGAGGGAGTCTGTGTAAATTGTGACAAGTGAGATGGAAAGCTTAAGTGCTAATTTGATGGCATATAATTCAGCTGTGAAGATGCTGCAGGCTAATGGCAGTGAGGCTGTAACCGCAAGAGAAAGAAAAACTGCAGCAGCACGAACCATACTGGTTGTTATGAATCCGTCAGTACAGATTTTACAGGCATGGGAGTTCAGAGTAGTGTAAGCTAAGTGCTACTGCCTGATATTAAAGGGAGGTACAGTATTCTTCCCACACTCCAGAAAATGTGTATAATGAGAGGCAGAAACGTGCATCCAAGTTGGGACAGGTGCAGTTGCATCCTAAAAAATATTGCTTAAATTGATATTCCAACTCTGAGAAAGCTCTTTAACCCTGAATGAAGCAGGTCTATTTTTCATTTGGCTTGTTCTCACAGAACAAATCCCACTGAGTATTATAAAGATATTCCCAACTGGGATGCAATGGAAGACTCTGGATCTTAGCAGCATAGTGGAGTAGTAATGATTTCCTACGAAGATGTAATGGAAGATCATGTGCTTCGATATAAAGACTTTGGATTGGAGAAGTCCTGAAAGTGCCCAACGCAGTCCCGAGAGCACTGTGCTGGATGATATTTAAACGTTGTAAAGTAGTGCTCCTGGCAGAGTCATATACCGGACAATCATAATCTAGCTGTGAATGGATTAAAGTTCTATACAGATGTAGTAGAGTATACTGTTCAGCTCCCTATGACATAGACAAGACTGATCGCAGTATATTCAAATGCTTTAGACACATATTTCTTAAATGAGAAATGTGAGCTTGGAAGTTCAGCTTGCTGTCTAATATCAGTCCAAGAAATGTAACGGTACTAACAAGTGGGATTGGAATATTGTTTATTTATAGTTCAGGATCAGGATGGAGAGCTTGTTTCTTGCAAAAGTGAGTGACATTGCATTTCTTTTCTGATAGTCAGTAGCCATTCCGTGAAATCCAGGATTCTATTTTGGTAATGGCAAGTTGGAGTTGCCGTTCAATTGTGTTCATACTTTGAGACTGTCAGGAAATGTCAGGCATTTTCGGAGAATATCCGATTAAAAAAAATTAACAGGGTACACAAATCCTCTTCAAGTAAATGCTTCAGCATAACGTAATGAACTCCATCTGGGCCCATGGCACTATTTGAAGATCTGTTTAATGATTCTTTTAATGTTCTATTAATGTAAAGGTTTGGTTGTATGGGAATGAGCAGTGCATGAAAAAGTTGATTTTATATCGCTCTGAACCTGCTTTGATGTTTTGAAAGGTGATGAATAGGAGGCAGAAGCAGAGATTGTAGCAAATGATTCTGCAAGTGCATTAGCAACTTCTTCAGCTGTAGATAGGTCTTTCCCTTTCCAATGAAGTATTGGAGAGGGCAGATGAGTGAATTTTCCATTTAGTGCCTGTATTCTTTTCCAGATGAGGCATGCGTTGGTGATGCTTTTGTGATGGTTGAGGCGAAAACAATACACGAGTCTCGTTTTGTTTTAAACCTTTCATAAACAATGAGGTTACTGGTGGTGGGATTCTTACAAAAATTATTCCAAGCTGGGTTTTTCCCATTTGTCAATGGAGCAATCTGTATTCCAACGGTGATTTCAGTGATTGCAATATGTCTTGGATTTTGGAATGTTGGTATTAGCCGCAGTCAGAATCTGATTGGTGAAGTAAGTATTTACATCATCAATAGGTTCTTTTTAAACATAAAGTCTCTCCAGAAGTATTTCAGCAGAATACCATCCCAGTTCCTCTTTTTAAACTTCCAAGTGGATTGTTGATCAGGATTTGGAGTTACCCCCCTGTTTGTAAGGAGCAAATAATGAATTGACAAGTCAATTGCAGAAGTACATCCTGTGGTAGGTAAGTGGATGTAGTTAGAGGTAGGAGATCCTGAGTTTAATAAATTAAAATCATCATTATTCATAAATTCCTCAATCAATTTGCCTTTTCTGTCCATTGTAGCTGATCCCCAGAATGATGGTGTCCATTAAAGTCACCAAAAAGACAAACTGGAGTTGGGAGTTGTGTAATCAGGTTGTCAAGTTCTGAATGAGGAAGTGGTAGAGATGGTGAAATATAAATGGAAATAATGGTAACTGAAATACCAACTGCATTCCGAGCTGCCACAGCTTCTAGGGTAGTTCTTAATTGGATTAGTCTAGATGGTCTGTTAGAATTTACAACAATGGCTACTCCTCCACAGGCAGGACACTCTGGGATCCTATCTTGTCTGTATATCATATAATTTGAGAATTTCGGTGAAACGTAGGGTGACAGGAATGTTTCCTGTAGGCATATACCCATGGGATTGAACTGAGAGATTAAATCCCTTAAGTCATCAGAATGGCTGCTTAGCCCTCTGCAGTTCCACTGTATGATGGTAGGCGTTATTTTGGTTTGGCTGAGGATGATTCATCTGACTGCGACTCTTTTTTGCATGCAGGGAATTTTTTCTGGTCTTTTTTGGGAATAAGCGGAATCCAGTATCCATAGTGTTGTTAGCATGGAGTTCTAGGATAGGATCTTCATAATCTGGGTGTATATCCACTTCCATAGTGTTGGTGGGTAGTTCAGTTTTCTTACAGTCTTTAGCATGTTTCAATTTTTCTGTGTCATTCAGGACCGTCAGAGTATCAGTTGGGATACTAATTGGGGTGTTGGTGGCACTGCTGGTTTTTGTTCTAGGATTATCTTTTCCAAAAAGTGGTTGATAAAGTTGCTTTAACCCAATCAGCTCACGAGATGTTGGGCAGTATTGACACATCTGTTTGAATTGTAGTTGTATGAAAACTTCAGGTGCGAGAGGCATAAGATGGACTAGGCATGGTCAACATTATTTGCTGCGTGCCTGAAGATATGTGATTTTATGTTCTACTCTGAATTTAAGTATTTTCCTACCTGTCTTCCACATTTCACATGATTTAGAAAAGGCAATTTGCCTTTGCAGTTGGGGCAAATGTGAACTGTGGCTGAACAATCTGTTTGTGTATGAGTGGCGCCTCTGTAACCAGGTGGGAAGGAGCAGCAGTGCGTAGCACATGGGGTTCGAGCCCGTGACCACCAAATACGGAGGATGCGGAAAGGTCAGGGAATGACCACCGCATATCCCCGGAACAATATGGCCTTAGTTGCTAATGCTCCTAAAAACCAAATAACAACAACAACAGCTTGTGTATGATCTTTTGAACCACAAAAAGGACAGATGGCATCACCTCTGCATGCCTGCTGTGAGTGGCCATATTTCTGGAATTTAGAGATTCGGGATGTATAGGTGAATTAGTCAGTTTAAATATCCAGCTTTTACTGAGGATGGCAAATCAGGAATGCTAAAAGTTAAAATGATGGAACAAGTTGGAATGAGATTTCCATCTTTTTTGTCATTATTCTTTTAGCACTGATTACCTTTCGATTGCTAAGTTCTTGAACTAATTCCTCCTCAGACACCGTAATTAAGTCCCATTCTGTGATGACGTCTTTTGATGAATTTAAGGTATTGTGGGGAGTAACAGATACTGGTAACCCACCAAATGTCGTTGTCTGTAGTAGCCACTCAGAATGTTTGGAGGTGGCTGTTTCAATCAGGAGATCTCCGGATTGTAGTCTCTTCACCATTTTTGGTGATCCTGCAATAGATTCCAGATGTCTTGAATCATAAATGGCAATAACTTGCCAACAGAGAGTGTATCACCAGAAAATTAGGAATGTCTAAATACTGTGCTTCTGTTTGAAGCCTTTTAGGTTGACTAGTGTTGTCAATCCAAACCAAGATCCTTGTCTTGAGCTTGAAGGCTCTAAGATTGGAAAATTGTTAAAATCCATGATGGCTCCTTTTAGCCCTGTGGTTTTATCTTTACTACACAGGTTACTGGCCCCACCACTGGGAGGCAGTAGCAGTGCCATGAGGTGACTAAGCGGCTGAATTATTAAGTTATAGAAACAAGAAACAGAAATGTGGTTTTCCTTTCTGGGCCTCTGCCTACTTCTTGTAGAGCAAAAGTGCTACTCTGATATATACAAATCAAATCAAGAAAACGGTTTTTGAAACAAAAATAGAATATGTTCGCTCAAATGCTCTTTGTATAAAATGCTTTTAAAAACGCACTAGAAATCGATTGGCCACAGAATGCTTAGCACCTGGGGCCTCAAAAAGCAATCAAGTGCTGTGTAATGCATATGAGCGGTCATTCTTAAGTAGATTCTGTTGTGTCACTTCTGAAGATTCTGATTCTGAAGTGGTCATTTTTCTGCTGAATTCTTTCAATGATTGAACCCCAGGCCATCAACAGCAATACTTAGTTTTTGTTTACAGCTTGTTACAAGTTTTGTTTTTTGCTTGTTTTGACGTTTTTTCTGATTTACAGCTCAGCCCAAAAAGTAAGTGCTTTTAGCTATTAATTATACACTTTTACTTTTCAACCATCATTCTGAACATTCTGAAAATTATAGCACACTGAATGCACTCTCTCAAATATAAGTGGATGTTAAAATGTTACCAGAATGTGTCCTCAGCTTGGAGGACACATTCTGGTAAGCAATGCTCAGCAATGCTCCTACCCTACATACACACTACTCAGACTCTTTCCATCCATAGGTGGTAGAGTAAAGGCAATATGATCATACACTAACTGATCAGGATGCCTCAGAGAACATTACCAGAGGTTTGGTCTGGAGTACTATCTAGCAGCCTGTAAAACCATATCCTTGTATACGTTTGAAATATAAGGAATTTTGTTAATTAATTTATTTTTTTAATGATAATCCGAAACAAAAAAGGTATTAGAATCTATAATACTTGAATTTTATACATCTTAATTTTCAAGAAATACATGTGAAGGAAGGTTGTTTGAAAGAAAAGGAGTAGAAGGGATAACGAGGAAGAGGGAAAAGTTAGTTCTCTGAGTTTGGAGTTGAACAGTGAATAGATGTTGACTAGTTGAAGCATGTGTTCAGACTGGTTCAGAAGAGAATGGCGAAATTACAAAAGCCAATTCAGAAGAACAATGCCCACAGAAATATCTACAGAAAAGGCAGAACCTGAATAGCTACATAACAGAGAGTGGAGAAAGTTTGTAATGAAAAGACAAGTCATTAAATTAATCTAACAATCCTCTTTTGGATCTAGTCTAGATCAGAAAGGTTTTGGAGGAATCACTCCCAAATGTTGGAACAATATTCCTTGGTAGATTGTTTTCAGATTTGTAGAGTGAGTAGTTGTTTAGAAGAAAAGTAATCTAGAGTGAAAAGGAAAACTCAGTTTTTCTGAAGTGAAAGAAGCAATACTTGTAATGTACTTATCCAAGAGAGAGAGAGAGAGAGAGAGATCAAAAATCAGGGTAATCCCCATGAAGATATGAGATCTTCTCTAGAAATCTGAGCGTTATTGAAGGTAAGCATGGAAGTAGTGAGCTCTTTTTGGTGACAAATAACACAGGACTAAGTTTAGAAGGATCGAAGTTAACTGAGTTTTCTTTGTCCTGGATTAACTGATCAGCATTTAATGAATTAGTGGTGTATATTCGAGAAATTGGATTTGTCTACACAGAGCGGGTTTCTCAAACTGGAAGGTGAACATATTAAGTACAGTAATCAACAAAGTTATGGATAGAATTTCCATTAAGCAGAAGAAATTCATTAATGTACAAGAGGGAAAAAAGTGGGAGAAAGAACTGAACCTTGGGGAATGCCAGCATTCTTTGAGAGATTAGAAGACAGAGAGTCATCTACAGACTCCTGCAGTGAGTGGCCAGAGAAGAAAACTGGCTACTCAATTACAAAAAAACAGAAGGCAAACCATAATATGGAAGAATGCTAACATGCTTTATGTTAAACACAATAAAGGCTCTTGGAAATGATAAAAGTAAATACTTGAGTTTCATCAAACATTACCATCAAATTTGTCTAAAGATGAGTATTATAAGCCAAGATACAACAGTGGATCAATACTAATGGAATCCATATTGGTGGTTGTTGATCAGCAACATTTTGAGATCCTGAAACAAAACAGGCACTTAGTTTTGTGTAAAACTAAGTGCATATGGGCAGCACAAATGGTTCTGAAGGGGCTAAAGGGTTGCACTAGAGTTCACACTATACACTAGTCCGGTTGTTTTCAACCTTTTTTAATAACGGCACCCCTAAGTAATTTATTTTATTTTGTAGCACCCCTACTCAATTTTCTACCCGTTAGATCCGATTCTCTTTCTTTATATATATATATATATATATGTATATAATATTCGAAAAAATATGTTATATGATAGTTATTACAATAATATAACTATAAACAAAATTACAATTCATAATACAAATTATATATATATATATATATTTTTTTTTTTACTATTTCATACTATTTTTCTTATTTATTTTTAATATATATTTTTATTAATTTCTGTCTATTTAATTTTTGGATTAATTGGATTATATATATATATATATATATAATTTTATTCTTTATATAGAGGTATTAAATAAACAAAACTATGGATAGAATTTTAATTAAGCTGAAGAAGGTCATTAATGTACAAGAGGAAAAAAAGTGTGAGAAAAAAACTGAACCATGGGGAATACCAGCTCCCCTCTAAGCCAAGGGGCTTAGAGGGGGAACAGGCATTTCTGTATGTTATCAGACACTCAGTCTAAAACACTGATAGATCTTTCTATTTCAGAAGATTTAGGAGAAGTCCGGTTGGCCTGCCTCCCTAAAATCCACTCATGCACACCTTCTCGATGGTAAGCCCTGTTATGTCACTTAGGTGGCAACAAATGTTGCCACCTAAGTGACATATCAGGGCTTACCATCGAGAAGGTGTGCATGAGTGGATTTTAGTGAATTTATACATCACCGAGAGGATCAGAGTGGAGGCAGAGGGTGCTAAGAATCTCTGGGTATGATCAGGCTGCCATGCATGGAAACTGAACTTGGCCTGTTACAACGTAAGATCGCTCATCGGTGAAGACAAGGTACTAGAGCTGGAAAAGAGATTAGAAAATGTAAATTGGAATATCATCAGTTTGGTTGAAACAAGAAGAAGAAATGAATCACTTATAAGTTTATCAAGTGGAAACTGCTGTACACCAATGGAAAGTGAAAGGAGTGAAGGTGCAGTTGGCTTTCTGGTGCATAAAGATATAAAAAACAACATTTTGGAATTCAAAAATACATCACCAAGGGTGTAAAGACTACTCAGGATTTCTAAGAGGTATAAGTTAAAGGTTATAGTGATTTATGCACCAACATCAAGCCATGATGATGAAGAGGTTGAAGAAATATACACCAAAATTAAGATTCTTCTAGATGAACAGAAAACTCACTACATACAGCATAAGGCAATGTTTCAGGCACTGGAAAGACAAGGCATAGATATCCCATATATTATGATTTTGAAGAAAATATATGAGAACACTACCTCCTTTATTAGACTAGACAAAGAGAGTAATAAATTTAAAATTGAGAAAGGAGTTCGACAAGGAGACACAATATCTCCGAAGTTGTTTACTGCTGCCCTGGAGGAAGCTTTCAGAAGATTAGACTGGTCGCAGAAAGGAGTCAATGTGAATGGAGAGCACCTAAACCATTGACGATTTGCAGATGACATTGTGGTCATAAGCCACGATCCCAAAGAATTAGAGGAAAATCTTAATTAGTTATGCAGAGTTTGTAAGGATTTTGGACTAAAGATGAATATGGCTAAAACAAAAGTAATGATGAACAAGTATGCCACAGAAAGGGACATAATGATTGAAGGAGCAGTAATTGAAAAGGTGGAGTCATATACTTATCTGGGACAAGTCATTAGCTGTAATAATGATAAATGGCTGGAAGTCAAGAGAAGAATAAATTTTGGGTGGATAGCATTCAGGAAATATATTCACATACTGAGGAGCAATATCCCAATTTGTCTGAAACATAAAATAATGAACCAATGTTATACTTCCCACCATGACTTATGGAAGTGAAACTTGGGCACTCACCAAAAGGATGGAGGAGAAGCTGAGAACTACACAACGAAGAATGGAACAAATTATACTGGGAATCAGACTGTTAGATAAGAAGAGGAACACATGGATTAGGCAGCAAACTCAAGTAAAGGACATTCTTTCAAAACTAAAGAACTAAAATGGTCTTGGGCAGGACACATAGCTCGAAGACATGATGGCATATGGACTAAGAAAATAACGGAATGTTACCCAAGAGGAGCTAAGAGAAAAACCTGGAAGACAACAACGGAGATGGACAGATGAAATTCATGAGTTTGTGTGTAGTAAATGGATGGCCACTGCACAAAACAGAAGGAACTGGAAAGTTGCTGGAGAGGCCTTCATCCTGCAGTGGATTGAAAATGGCTGTTGATGATGATGATTAAATAAACATCAATTATAGATCACCACAAAATTAAAAAGTTACCATACACCTTTTTATAATGAAATAAATATATAAATTAAAAAAAAAAAAAGTTCAAGTAACTTAAACCCAAATTATGTGGCACCCCTGGAATGCTGTTGCGGCACCCCGGTTGAAAACCACTGAACTAGTCACTTTACTGAAAGAAATATTTTAAATATTTACATGTATTTTCCCTTGCACAAAAATGTGTGATCTCATTACCATCAACATTTATAAAGGTGTGTATGAATTCTATTTAAATTTTATATTAGTATATTTCCTTTAAGCATTACAATTTGCCATCATTTTCTTGCAAGTTTCACTGCTAATTTTGACAACACTTAGGGGTGAACAAATGCACGAGGGAATGTTGCATATGGCACATGTGATGGCAGTTTGGCATGCTTGCTGAAAAGACTGGCACTTTATAGATTTCTCTATTACTATAGAAGAGTATAGGTAAGTGTAATGGGACAATAACTAGAAATGGGATTCATCATCCTTTTTTTAGGAACTGTCTGGATATAAGCAAATTTCCATTTAGATGGAAAAGTACTAGTAAATTAAGTTTCAATAGGCCCACTGCAGTCACATAACCGATTTAGGGGTCAGATTTTTGGCTAAAAAATATCTAGTACATACTCCAAAACTGTGTCATGGCCAAACTAAATTGAGTTTCTGCTTTGTCACAGATACAGCAGATGGCATCCTAATCTTTGCTTTCCAAACTGCAACTTTCTTCTCTGTGGTTACTTTTGTCTGAATTCTAAATGGAATTTTTTTCTTTCTTCTTTCTTTGAGACTTATGGTGCATGTTTAGAGTATTTTGCATTCCAAAATATAAAACTATCACTGCTGTCTCTCACTTATGTCCCTTTTTTTTTTTTTTTTACGTCAACAAGATAAATTATACGGACGGGCTGAAAATGGTAATTGAGCTATAACATTGATAAATGAAAGGTAGCAGCAATTCTAGAATAACATATCAATTGCATTGCACTCAAGGTAGTGAAGAATGAAAAATTTTCTGACCAGTGCATATATGCTGGGCCAACTCATAGGGCTCTATCAATGATATATAGGTACTTTCACCGGAGGGATAGCGAGGTGATTATCTCACTGTAAAATGCAATAGTTAGGCCACACCTTGAATACTGCATACAGGTTTAAAAAAACCTAAATTTAAGAAGGACAATGATCTGTAGAAAAAGGTGCAAAGAAGAATAATAAGATTAATTGGGGGGCAGAGATGGGCCCTCTTAGCAAGAAAGAGTTGAGTACTGAAAATTGCAATGTATGGAAACTAGGCACCTCTGTGGAGCCCTAATTAAAGCTTTAAAAAAGAGTTGAGTAAATTAAATAATGATGAAATATATTTTTTTTTCTAAGTGACACATACATACAAAGAGGTATAATTGTAAAAAAAGGATGGTTGTAGAATAAATGTACATAAATTTGCATCCAGCTAGTGAGAGTAACTGATTTTTATGAAAAAACTCTTCCTGAGTGTCGTGGCAATATAGAAAATTTAAATAAAGTTAAAGGATTGGACAAATTATTAAAAGGTAAGGATGATGAAGTGAGTAAAAGTTTATTTCTTTTTGCTTATGCTATATATGCTTTCTTAGATCATTTTGCTAATTCACTAGCATCAGGTTTTGTAAAGATAACAGAAAAGTATGTCTTTTCGAATTTCACAAATTCCAACAATTGATGTCAGGCAAACACACTGTTAACTGCATGCTGTTTCTTAGATATATCTGCAGCATGTGATACAGTTGCAACTTTGGCCTTAGTTTCATTAGAAACTTGCTTTCATATCTCCACATTAGCCTTCTTGAAAGTTATTATTCATTGATAACTTTACCAAAAGGTGGTATACTCTCCTACTTTTACTGCTCTTTACAACCCTTTCTTCAGAAACCACGACAACTCATTTTTGGGGAATTATGTTGTCTGAACTATTTCAGTTTTCTGCAAGGAAAAAAAAAACAGAAAATGTAAGCCTGTTATCCCTCATTTTGAAATATTTTAAATTCTTTGCATTTTTTTAGTTTTAATTAATTTAGAATACTGTATAGTCAGATGGACAAGAAGAAATGCCTTTTTCTAACTCAAGAAAAGGAAGTACAGCCAGTCGACATGACTGGACAGTGCAGTGTCAAGTCAGTTTGGTGTGACATAAGCACTGTGAAGGCAAAATTGAGAGTAGGAGTGTGTTATAGACCTAATTCTCTTGATACATTGTCTCAGGTTCCAAATATTCTTTGTTTGCAATTTCATTGTAACAAATCATATCTGAAAATTAAATAACATTACTTTTGTAATGTTCTGTTCCAGAGTTTACTGATTAATTACATGCCATATTAATTGCATTATTGTTCTGAGATATAAAGAACTTTATGTGTGTGTGCACATACAGTCTACTGAACTTTAAAAAAGTATGTAAACACCCCTTTGAAATTCTGGAAAAATGACCACCATCCATGTATCAGAAATAGGTATAAAAGCAACTGCATGATGGAATATTAGGAGCAAAGGGAAGGGTCTTTGCTTTCATAAAGGTGACTACAGTATCTCAGAGAGTTTTTAAATTCTATACAATGAGACCAATTGATGACATTACCAAAAGCAAATTCAAATGTGAAGCATTCAAGGAATTAATCTTGGAAACTGCTAGGCTTTTCATACCAACTAAGAAATATTGTACAAGGTTCAGGCCTAAATATGATGTCAGATGAACTGATGAGACTAGTGGCAGAGAAGAAAAATGCATGGGACGCATATAAATTATCAGGGGACACAGATGACTACAGTAGATATAAGATAGTCTGTAATCAAGTCACAAAGGAGGTTAGGCAAGCAAAGGTAGATTACAAGAAATCTTTGACAAAAGATGAAAAGAAAAACAGTAAAGACTTTTTTTACTATGTAAACTCTAGAAGGAAGGGGATGAATAAGATTGGTCCACCTGATATTGATGGTTCAATTGTTGATAATCCTGTTAGATAGCTGATAAACTGAATGAGTATTTTGTATCTACATTCACACATGAGGAATTCTGTAGGAAAGTGGAGGCCAGAAGCTTATCAAACTCTAAGGGCAGCTAAATGATTTTGTAATAACTGAGAGAAAAGTGAATGAGAAATCGCTGAAGTTAAAAGGAAGGTGCTGGGGTGGATGGGATCTATCCAGTTATATTAAAGGAGGCAGCAAAGGGAGTAAGCAAACCCTTAGCCATGATTATGAGTACATCCTTGGTATCAGGGGAGTTCCAAACAGACTGGAGATGTTCAAATATCCCCAATTCAAAAGGGGGATGGAAGGTGACACGAGTAATTACAGAGCTGTTAGTTTAACTTTCGTTCCAGGGGATATAATGAAGTCACTGGTTAAAGAAGCACCGCAGGATCATCTAGACAAGACTGCAGTTACAGTTCAGACAAAGCACGGGGAAGTCTAGCCTGAGCAATCTGATTGGACACTATGTTGTAGTCAGAAAGAAACTGGATACAAAAAATAATTTTGATAGCATATAATTGGATTTTAGGAAAGCTTTTGATACTGTTACACATGGAAGACTACTGTACAAGTTCGAGAAGCATGGCATTAAGGCCAAGTTGCTATAATAGACAAAAGGATGGTTGAGTGGGAGAAGACAGAGAATGGTAATCAATGGACACTGCTCTTCATCGACTAATGCTATTCGTGGAGTTCCCCCGGGGTCCGTTTTAGGCCCGTTGTTGTTTTCTGTATTTATCAATGATATTGATGAAGGAATATATCAGGCTTAATGTCCAAGTTTTCAGATGACAAAGTTAGTAGGGTTGTTAATGACAGTAAGCTTCTGCAACAGGATCTAGAAAAGTTGAGCAGATGGGTTCAGTGGTGGCAACTGAAGTTTAACATTGGCAAATGCAAAGTACTGCATATGGGTAGCAGTAATCCCAGAGTAACATACCAACTGTGTGGTACTATACTCAGGGTGGTAGAGAATGAAAAGGAGCTGGGTAACTGTGAAGACAGATATGAAGTTTTCTGAGCAGCGTAGACAGGCTGCAAGAGTAGCTCATGTGGTCTTGTCAATGATAAATAGGAATTTTGCTAGAAGGGATAAGGAGGTGATTATTCCCTTGTATAAGGCAATGGTCAGGTCACACCTTAAGTACTGCATACAGGTCTGGAGGCCTCATTTTAGGAAAGATGTTGAGCTACTAGAACAAGTACAGAGAAGGACAACAGGATCAGCGAGTGGAACAAAGGGTTGCTGTTAGCAAGATAAGCTTAAGTTCTGCAAATTGCAGTGTCTAGAGCAGGGGTGGGCAACAGCCGGCCCGCGACGATGTTGAATCTGGCCCCCTCGGTAAATGCATAAATATAGAAAATCCATACCTGACTACACTCGCCGTAAACATTCGGCTTAATTCGGTTCAATCGGGAATCGCAGCCAGTA
Source organism: Mastigoproctus giganteus (assembly GCF_048544385.1). Lineage (NCBI taxonomy): Eukaryota > Metazoa > Arthropoda > Arachnida > Uropygi > Thelyphonidae > Mastigoproctus > Mastigoproctus giganteus. The sequence goes on from NC_143587.1 coordinate 26,044,449, forward strand.
CAACAGTAACCAAGTGATTCTACGCAGTGTCAAAGAGTTATTTCCTAATTATTATTGTAGCATTGATCGAACGAAGTTCCTTTGGGTTTGACTTCTTATTGAAAAAAATAATATTGGTGTGAGATATTTTATGTTTTATGCCTTTTCTAATTATTACAATTTTTAATTTAATATAATTTATAGCCCATAAAATGAGCCAATTAAAAAAAAAAGAAAAATTGATGCCGAATGCCGCATTTTCAATGATAATTGGACATTCAGATATTTTTTTTTAAAATACATTAATAATTTGGTAATTCAAGTAATATAACATTTTTTAGGTTCTGATTTTTTTTATTAAATCGTTCAATCTATTCCGGCCCGCATCATGATGCAAAAATTTCATTCGGCCCGCATCATGATATGAAAATTTCATTCGGCCCGCTGACGAAAAAAGTTGCCCACCCCTGGTCTAGAGACTAGGCACCTGTGAGGTGATCTAATTGAAGTGTATAAGGCCTTGAATGGTTTGAGCAAGCTCAATGCTGAAGGGATTCATCCTCTTGCTCAGATAATGCAGCTGAGGAGGGGACATAAATTCAAATTGAGGAAAGTTGATTGTAGAATATATGTGTGGAAATATGCTTATAGCGAGTTGGTGGTTGATTTTTGGAACAAACTTCCATCTGTCGTAGAAGTTGACAGCTTAAATAAATTCAAGAGTGAACTAGACAAACTTTTTGAGCGAACGGATGGGTGTCATGGTAAGGATTTTTTTTTTTTTTTTTTTTTGGCTAATACTATATAAGCTTGCTTTCTTGTACCATATGCCTCTACTAATGCTAATAAGTAAGCAGTTTAATGAAATATTCAATGAAACTGCAGCAAAAGCCCATGCCACTTTGCATTATATGGCTAATACCAAATTTCTCAATAAAATGAAGTACTCAATGAAACAATCGATGTGTCAAAGCATTGAACTTAGTGACGTCCAACTGGCAATCATCATAAGATATAATGTCAAAATTATATCTGACCACAGCAGCAACCTAGATGAACACTGGCTGGTGTTATCTTCATAGTCATTATAGTCATTACACAGGTTTGGGATACACTAAAATAGAAAGTGGGCCAAGAATATTTGCTGATGCTATTGAGGCAGTGTTAAATGGGTCAGAAAACTATTAGCTTAAGAGGGTAACAAAACTAATAGATTAACAATAGCTACAGGCAAAAGTGAAAGTGATTCTAGCACTGCTTCTACTGAAACATGCAGTAGTCCACGGAGGAAGATATTCAAGCCTTGTTGTGGGTTTGTTTGTTTGTGGATTTTTTTTGGTGCATGGGCGTCTATGGCCATAGTGCGCCACCTTGTTGTGGGTCAAAATGGAACAAGCAAATATGTTGGCTATGTTAGGGGTGGTAAGAGAAAGAACGGGTGTATGTACATCAATGCTAGGAGTACAGTAAATAAATTTGATGAATATGAAGAGCTGGTCAAGCCATCAAATGCAGACGTGTGGATATTGGAAACACGATGTCCTTAAGATATGATTCAGCATTTGAATATGTAGAGTGGGATATATACAGAAAGGACAGACAAGACAAGGGTGGTAGAGGAGTTATGCTCTTAGTTAAGAGGCACATAAAATCCAAGGAAGTACAGCCAGTCGACATGACTGGACAGTGCAGTGCCGAGTCAGTTTGGTGTGACATAAGCACTGGGAAAGCAAAAGTGAGAGTAGGAGTGTGTTATAGGCCTAATGACTCTGATGAGTATAATAAACATCTGTACAGAGAAATAGAGTGGACCAGTAATCAGAATTTCTTATAATGGGGCATTTTAATTTATGGAAATAATACCCGTGATCTAATTATCACAGTGATTAGTAATACAGTAATATTAGCAGTGGCAATGATGCAAAAAAGCAAGCTTATAAAGCACCAGCAAAAAAAAAAAAAAAAAATTATACGCTTCACCCATCCATACTCCTCTAAGTATTGCTAGTTCTTCCTTGAATTTATTCAAGCTACCAACTTCCACAACAAAAAATTGAAGTTTGTTCCAACAATCCACCAAGCATTGGGCTGAAGGTCAACTTCCACACATCCATCCTCAGCTTAAATTTATGTCTCCTTATGTGTAGTCATAGAAAGAATAACAATGCCATCAACAATTAGCTTACTCGATCCATTGAAGGCCTTAAACATTTCAATCAGATCTCCATGCAGGTGCCTAGTCTCCAGATGCTGCAAAATTTGCAGAACTGAAGCCTTTCTTGGTAAGAGTACCTTTTTTTTTTTTTCCCTTCACCAATCTGCTTGCACTTCTCTGCACCCATTGCAGATCTACATCCTTCCTAAAATGAGACCTGTATAAATACTCAAGATGTAGCTACCATGGCCTTGAAAAAGGGGATAATGACTTTCTTATCCTTGCTAGCAAAGTTTTTGTATATCACTGACAAAATCCCATGAGCTCTCCTGACAGCCTGTTTGCATTGCTCAGAGAATTTCATATCTGACTGCACAATTACCCCCAGTCTTTTTCATTTTTCACTTTCCAGATTAACATAAATGTGTTAATTTAATCTAGAAAGTTATTTTAATCTGGGATGACTGCTACCCATATCCAGTACCTTGCATTTGTCAATGTTAAATTTAAACTGCAATTTCTCAGCCCATCAAATGAACTTTCCCAGATCTTGTTGCAGTAGCTCATCCTGGTTAATGTCATTAACCATGCTGCTAACCTTTGCACGATCTGCAAAAGACATTAAGCCTTATATACCATCCTCAATTATCATTGGCAGTGATCACATTGTATTGATGTGGGATTAATTAAAGATGTAACTGCCATCAAGGGAAAATGGAAGGGGTGATACTTTTGGATAGGAAACTACAGTGATATCAGACAGTTTTTCAATTCTATACAGTGGGACTAACTGAGGGTCTGCTGAAGAGGCTAGTGGGAGCCAGAGGTGTTCAAAGCCGCTAAGTTGACTTTTTTTTTTATTGATTTGAAATTATTGTTTTTGTATAACTTTTGATTTAAAGTTAGTATTATAATATTTTTTTTTGTGATTTTCTGATTAATTTGGAGAATTTATTCTTTACTTAGACTTGTAATTGCATAGAAAACCACGGTCGATTTCTGCAGGCACTGAATTAACAGTAGCATTTTAATCTTCCGCCATAATTTTCGTAACAATATAACAGATAATGGAAGTTTCAACATAACTTGTAGCAGTGTAATCAGTAACAGCAGAGGATTATAAACTATAAATTATAGCACTACTTACATGTTTAATAATATAACTTGTCATATATCATAATGTATGACAGTAATATTCGTAGAGTCACCTCCGTAGCCGGGTGGGCAGTGCAGCAATGCGTAGCACACATTTCTTGATTAGACCAGGGTTCGAGCCCGTGACCACCAAATACGGAGGATACGGAAAGGTGAAGGAATGACCAGCACATATCCCCAGAGCAATATGGCCTTAGTTGCTAATGCTCCTAAAAACCAAATAACAACAACATAATATTTGTAGAGCTTTTAGAATCGGCAATTTGGCATAGACAGTTAGTGTGAGAGTTCGAACGTGGTTTTTTTTTTTTTTTTGTTAGTTGTTGGTGCATCGGCTTCTGTGGCCATAATGCACCTCCCAAAGTTCTTGCATTTTACTGAGGCGGGATTCGAACCCACGACCTTCGGGTTGCCAGGTAGGCACTTTACCCAACCTGGCTAGCCCGGTCGGCATCGAACATGGGTGGAAATAGATAGATAAATTTATTATCTATTATAACTACTGGCTAAAGAAGCACTACAGGATCATCTAGACAAGGCTTCAGTTATAATTCGGACACAGCATAGGTTTGTTAAGGGGAAGCCTTGTCTGACCAATTTGATTGTATACTATGATGTGGTCACAAAGGAACTGGATGAAAAAATAATTTTGATATCATATATTTCCATCTTAGGAAAGCTTTTGATACTGCTGCATATGGAATACTACTGTACAAACTGGAGTAGTATGGCATTAAGGGCAATTGCTGCTATGGATTGTTGAGTGGTAGAAGACAGAGAGTAGTAATCAGTAGACACTTCTCTTCATGGACAAATGATATTAGTGGAGTCCCCCAAGGTTCAGTGCTGGGTCCACTGTTGTTTTCTGTATTTATTAATGATATTGATGAAGGCATATCAGGCTTAATGTTTAATTTTACTTATGATATGAAGGTTTGCAGGGTTGTTAATGAGAGTACACTACTTATTTGTTATTTGTTTTTTTTAGGAGCATTAGCAACTAAGGCCATATTGCTCCGGGGATATGCGGTGATCATTCCCTCACCTTTCCGCATCCTCTGTATTTGTTGGTGATGGGCTCGAACCCCGGTTTAATCAAGAAGCGTGTGCTACGCACTGCTGCTCCTTCCCACCTGGCTATGGAGGCACCAGTACACTACTGCACCAGGATCTAGAAAAGTTGAGCAGATGGGCTGAGGTGGCAACTTAAGTTTGAGTGACAAATGTAAAGTACTGCATATGGGTAGCAGTAATCCCAGAATAACATATAAACTGTGTGGTACTACACTCAGGGTGGTAGAAAATGAAAAGGATCTGGGTAACTGTGAAGTCAGATATGAAGTTTTCTGAGCACTGCAGGCGATCTGCAAGAGTAGCTCATGGTGTCTTGTCAATGATATATAGGAATTTATCTAGCATGGATAAGGAGGTGATTATTCCCTTGTATAAGGCAATGGTCAGGCCACACCTTGAGTACTATATACAGGCCTTCTACTGTACAAGGCCTGTTTTCTACTGTACTATATACAGTAGAAAACAGGACTTGTGCGTCAGATTGCATTATATCATCAAATTTTCTTGCGACAACTGACTAACTGGTTAAAATAAATTTATTAAAATAAAAATATAATATATACATAAGATAAAACAGAAATAAAATAAAAACGATGAAATACAATAAGATAAAACAGAAATAAAATAAAAAAAATGAAATACAATAAGATAAAAGCATTAAAATACAATAAGATAAAAGAGTTAAAATACAGTGGATTCCGGTTATTTGGGCCACTGGTTAATCAAGGCAGCTGTTTTTTGGGACAAATCTTAAAAACCAGAACCCAATTGAGAAAATAGCCAGGATTTACTTTGCTTAATTGGGACAAAATGCCGTTTAATCGGGGCAGGAGACCGCAGCACTGGAGATTACCCTATGATTGTCTCCGACCGTACCACGTAGTTCGGTCGGATTTCTGGAGGTCACAACCATAAAACAATAAAAACAATTAGCAGTCACCTGTTTATTGGGCTTTTCTGTTAGTGCAATCTATCATAAACAGATAGTAAACTCGATCTTATTGAATTTGCGATAATACCAACAGCTGGAATTCTGTGGGTTATTATAGTGAAATGCGTTTACACTTCCATGGAATCTTCAATCATATAAAAAAAATAATTTTCAGAATCTTCTCTTCATTCCTATTTTTAAAGCTTTGTAACTCGTTACTCCGTTCCCACTTGGGCGTATTGTGTTACTTGCAATCTGTGTGTGCTGTGTTTTTTGTTATTGATTGCTTATCTTTTTACTGTTTTAAATTTTAACCCCCACCTACAAATGTCAGTGAACAGAAATGTCAACTAGTTTAGTTAGTGTGTACATATTACAGTACGTATTAATTATTCCGATTATCACGTATATTCTTCCGAATTTCATGTATCATTTAATTTTTTAATTGGTAAGATAATAAAGGGTAAATTTGTGCTTAATATATCTTTGCCTTTATAGCCTGTGGATAATATTCCTCCTATTTTCGCTAATTAGAATCGCTGTTTAATAGAATTAAAATTCAATTCACAAACGTGATCAGAATGACCGGCGCTTACTGCACATCGTATAGTAAACGGTACTTTACTATGTTGAGTTCGCCGTAACGTGATTTGATTGTAAAGTGAACCAATTGTAAAGGGGGGTACATTGTATTTTTAACTATTTACGTGAAACTTCGGATAATTGGGGCAGCCGCTTAATCAGGCCAAAATGCACTAGTCTCGATGTGTCCTGAATAACTGGAATCGACTGTATATATATAATAAAAGAGTTAAAATATATAGTGGCTTTTGAAGCGAAGTGCCTCTTCATCAGTTAGTCTGTGACTGCTGTACTTCAGTATATATTAATGGTTACAATAGCACAAGTCAGCTCTGCATGATCATGTATCACGAGTCTGGTGTCAGTAAAGCAGAATTACGTACACGTGATGATCGCCAGCGATCATCGCACTGCAATACAGTACATTCTATAATAGGGTATAAATGTACTCCCCTCGTCCGATTCATAGTACTATTATTGGTAGCTATGTATGCTTCAAGCCATGAGTACTGGCGGTAATCACGTGAATAGTCGACGATTTCAATATCCCGTTGGGCATCAAGATTGTGCTGCTCAATCCAATAATGTTCGGCGACTGCAGAGCGTTCAAAATTAGCCGTACGCAGAGACACCTTATGTTCAGAAACCCGATCTTTCAATCTTCTACCAGACTCACTTACATAGCTCCCCTTACAATCCTGATACGTAATACGGTATACAGAACCACTCCGTAGGAAAGGAGGAACAGGTGTTTTCACCTTAGAAATAATGGATTGTAATTTCCTCCCCGGAAGTTGCATGCATCGTATATGATGGAGACACAAAATCCTAACAAGATGTTCCGATATGCCTGGATAATAGAGGAGTAGGCTGTAGAGATAAATTGACTGGCACGAAGCGGGTTAGTTTTCGTAACAAATTCGTGAGCCTGAAGCTCACATCTATCTAGAACATGAGGTGGATAGCCGCAATTTGTAAGCTCCGCCCTAATTTTTGAAATCTCCAATTGCCTGTCACCAGTTGAACTAGAGAGCGTCCAAGCATGGGAGAATAATGTATGCGCAGTGCTACGTAAATGACCAGGGGCGTGCGCAAAGCCATAATTGGTAAATTGGCCTGTGCACATTGGCTTCCTAAAAACGGAAGGTACTAAACTTGAATCCATGCGTTGGAATAACACATCCAAAAAAGGAAGGGTATTATCAACCTCTAGTTCAATCGTAAACTGAATGACAGGCAACAGGGAATTGAGATATTGTAGCAGCCCAAATTCTGATCTCGGGGTACAATTGCAAAAATATCGTCAACATAATGACACCAGAAAGTGATAGGAATTGGTATGTTCAAGAAAATCTGACTCTCAAGTTCTTCCATGGCAATATTGGCCACAATAGGACTAACAGGGGCACCCATAGCTGTGCCCTGTATTTGGTGAAACAGAGAGTCATTGAAGATGATCACACCCCCCATTAAACAGAGATTGAGGGCAGTACAAATATCATCTGTAGAGAGCGACGTTCTATCTCCCTGCTCAAAAGATGTCTCACACCGGCAATGGCCTGTTGTACAGGAACAGAAGTGAACAGAGAAACCAAATCAAAGGAGACCATAACCTCGCTCTCATAAATAATAAAATCTTTAATAATATGCAGAAAATGAGTACTACTGGACACAGTGTAAACAGTTTTCCCCACAAGGGGTGCTAAAAACTTGGCAACATGTTTAGAAAGTTCATACGTGGGTGTATAACAACAAGACACAATGGGCCGTAAAGGAACATCAGGTTCATGGATCTTTGGAAGTCCATAAAACTGTGAGAGTCGACAACCTGTCGCAAAAAGCTTCCAGTGGACATTCTTGTAATCTTATTGGCTAAAAACCAAGAATGCACAAGTTTATTAACTTTGGATTCCAACTTCTCCAACACTTTCACAGGGGAGTCTTGCACAGTTTCATAAACCTCCTGATCCTTTAATAGAGCGAGGGCTTTACGAATATACTCTGACTTCTCCAAGATAACGGTGCACCACCCCTTATCTTTCTAGAGAAGAAAATGCATGGGATGCATATAAATTATTAGGTACAGAAGCCTATGGTAGATATAAAGCAGTCTGAAATCAAGTCACAAAAGATGTTATCTAAGCCAAGGCAGATTACGAGAAGTCACTAGCACAGAAAGCCAAGAAAAGCAGCAAAGAATTTACTTATTTTAACAGTAGAAGGAAGGGGTTGAATCACATTGGTCCACTTGATGTTGATGATCCTGTTCAGATTGCTGACTAGGCTGAATAGGTATCTTGCATTTACATTTACACCTCGTGAATGCTTTAGGGGGGGAGGGACGCCAAAAGTTTATCAAACTCTAACAGGGAGACGAATGATTTTGTGATAATTGAGAGGAAAGTTGAAGAGAAATTGAAATATTAAACATAAAAACAGCACCGGGAGGGGTGGATGGGATCTACCTAATTATATTAAGGGAGGCAGCAAAGGGGGTAATCAAACTCTTGGACATGATTTAGGTCAGTAACATTAATAGCAACATTTGTGAGTGCAATTCACAAAACCATTATTGTAATACTTTTCTGAGATTGTCATATTCTTAAATTGCTTTTCTTTGCCTGTAGCTCACATTATAGCTTCTGTAATTGCTTATTTATTATTCAGGTTACAAATTAATAATGATGACAGAAGTCTCAATCTACTTGCCATTTTAGAATAAAGAACAATTCGATGTTGCTCTGTTACTTGTACTATATCTTTGCATTTTCACTGACCTTGAAAGTTTTATTCTTCTCATACTCCTGGCAGCACACGCAATACACAGTATTTATCAAAACAGACACACATTCACTACTATGGGAAGAATAAAACCATTAAAAATTTAATAATTTAAGTGCAACTAGAGATAATGGTGTGTAAGCCAAGTGGCTATAGGAGAAACATTATTGATCTTGCAAGCTGGATAATGCAGAGTATTTTTAATGTAAAGCTAGGGGGGCTCGCTTCTTTTGATAAAGTAAAATAAAATACTTACAGAAGCTTTCAACACTGTGTCTCTCTTCCTCTGCTATGAATACGTAAATACATTACATATGGAAATCAAGCATGGTACAGTGTGGTCACGTGACCATGCTTAAACAGAAGCTTGTTATACCAGTAAAACAAGCTTCTGTTAAATATTACCATGTAACCTGCATCCCACTTCTCCCGTTGGTTGAATAAATATCACTAGAAGGAAAATTATTTTACCATGTAACTCGCATACCTCTTCTCCCATTGGCTGAATAAATATCACTAGGAGGAAAATTATTTTAATGCATAGAAAGATATTTTATCATGAATATGTTAAATTTTAAATCATGAATATGTCATTCATATACAGTTGTGATCAAGACTGCAAAATATATACACTAATTCTATGCAAAATAAATATATTGGGATTCTACATATACCTTTCAAAACAACATAAAATCAATAATTCTGAATGCTGTAAGTATTATTTATTAACAGTATTTCATTTTATGTAGCTCAGATGATTAAAAATGAACTGTCTATCAATAACATCTACATCGTGCATTTTCATGTCACTTGATTCTAGTTTAATCTCGTAGTCGCAATATTGGAAATAAACAAGGCCCTCTGAATTATAAATTTTTGTAGTCCTGGGCCTCATATAAAAAAAAAATCTAATTAATTCTTCTGTAACCTTCAATACATTTCAGGGGCATTCAGATGTAGGGTTGCCAACTGTCTTGATTCACAAATGTAAATCACATATACAACTTATTGAGTGAATTTTTAGGCTAATTTCTTGATAATTAGATCTGGAATTAATGATAAAGCACAATTCTGATCTTATTCAAGGCTGAGCCTCCCTACACCTAATATCAAAATACACTGAAGCAAAGATCAGCTGCTGTATTGCCTGAACTGCGCAAATGTGCACGAAATTTCTTTTTAATCGATGTTCTTCTACATCTAGCAATTTCTGATAGAATAACAATTTCAAACATTCTGTAAACTTTGTTATAAGAGTATCTGGTCACCCACTGTCCTAAATTCTATTTATGAAAATAGACTTTACACGGGCCTATACAGTAGTATAACAGGAGAGATTGTTAACAGGAGAGATTGTTAACAGGAGAGATTGCTTCTACAGGGATGGGATACACTTAAATAGCAAGGGTGCAAGAATATTTGCTGATGCTATCGAGGCAGTGTTAGGTGGGTCGGAAAACTGCTAGCTTGGGGGGAGACAAAGACCAATAGATTGACAGTAGCCACTGGCAGAGGTGAAAGAGATTCTTGCACTGCTTCTATTAGAATGAGCAGAAGCCTGAAAAAACAAGATGCATGGTATTTCAGAGACTGCTGGGAGCCATTGTGGTACAAGTAAACACATGGGTTGTGTTAGGGTAGCTAAGAATAGAAACAGGTGCAGGTATACTTGCGTGTACACCAATGCTAGGAGTTTAGTAAATAAATTTGATGAATTTGAGGTATTGCTCAAAACATCGAAGGCAGATATTGTTGGGATATCAGAGATGTGGTGTCACACAGATATAAGGGTTGCGGAACTGCAATTTGGGGAGTACAACGTCTACAGAAAGGATAGACAGGATAGGAAGGGAGGAGGGGTTATGCTATTAGTTAAGAAACACATAAAAACCAAGGAAGTGAAGCCAGTCGACATCGCTGGACAGTGCAGTGTGGAGTCAGTTTGGTGTGACATAAACATTGGGAGATCAAAATTGAGAGTAGGAGTGTGCTATAGGCCTAATGACTCTGATGAGTATAATAAGGAACTGTACAGGGAAATAGAGTGGGCCAGTAAATCAGAGTGTCTTATAATGGGAGATTTTAATTTCCCAGATATTGACTGGAATTTGGGGGCTGGATACTCACACACTAGCAGGGCTTTTGTGGATTTATTGGATGATTGTTTTCTACATCAGCATGTTCGGGAGGCAACTAGAGGGAGTAATACTCTTGATTTGATTATCAGCAGTGATTCTTCATGCATTAAGAATCTGCAGATAAATGAACCACTAGGTGGCAGTGATCACAGTGTGCTCAAGTGGGATTTACTCAAAGAGGTAACTACCATTAGGGGTAAAGGGAAGGGTTATTGCTTCCGTAAAGGCGACTACGATGGACTGAGACAGTATTTAAATTCTATACAGTGGGACCAACTGATGATGTTACCAACAGCAAATTCAAAATGGGAAGCATTCAAAGAACTTATCTTGGAAGCTACTAGGCTTTACATACCAACTAAGAAATATTGTTCAAGGTTTAGGCCAAAATGGATGTCAGATGAACTAATGAGGCATATGGCAGAGAAGAAAAATGCATGGGATACTTACAAATTAACACATGACACAGAAGCCTATGATAGATACAAGTTGATATGCAACCAAGTTATAAAGGAGGTTAGGCAGGCGAAGGCAGATTACGAGAAATCCTTGGCAAGGGATGCAAAGAAAAACAGCAAAGAGTTCTTTACTTATGTAAACTCTAGAAGGAAAGGGATGAATCAGATTGGTCCACTTGATATTGATGGGTCAAGTGTTGATGATCCTGCTCAGGTGACTAACAAACTAAATGAATATTTTGCATCGACATTCACACATGAGGAGTTATTCAGCGAGGGGAATGCCAGAGGTGTATTCAACTCTAGCAGTAAGTTACAGAATCTTGAAATAACTGGGAGTAAAGTGGAGGAGAAACTGTTGAAGATAAACACAAGAAAGGCACCCGGGGTGGATGGGATCTATCCAGTTATATTAAAGGAGGCAGCAAAGGAAGTAAGCAAACCCTTAGCCATAATTATGAGAGCTTCCTTGGACTCAGGGGAGGTACCCATAGACTGGAAATGTGCAAATGTGACCCCAATTCACAAAGGTGGATCAAAGGCTGACACAAGTAATTATAGACCTGTGAGCTTGACTTCTGTTCCAGGAAAATTAATGGAGGCACTGGTTAAAGACGCACTGCAGGATCATTTAGACAAGACTTCAGTTATAGCTCAGACACAGCATGGTTTTGTTAAGGGGAAGTCTTGCCTGACCAACTTGATTGGATACTATGATGCAGTCACAAAAGAACTGGATGCAGAAAATAACTTTGATATTATATACTTGGATCTTAGAAAGGCTTTTGATACTGTTGCACATGCAAGACTGCTACACAAATTGGAGCAGTGTGACATTGGAGGCAAATTGCTGCTATGGATAAAGGGGTGGTTGAGGGGGAGAAGACAGAGAGTGGTAATCAATGGACACTGCTCATCGTGGACTGATGTTATTAGTGGAGTCCCTCAGGGCTCAGTGTTGGGTCCATTATTGTTTTCTGTATTTATAAATGATATTGATGATGGTATATCGGGATTAATGTCCAAGTTTGCAGACGATACAAAGGTTGGCAGGGTTGTCAAGGACACTACTGACACTATGCTTCTGCAACAGGATCTGGAAAGGTTGAGGAGATGGGCTGAGAGGTGGCAAATGAAGTTTAACATTGACAAATGTAAAGTACTACACATGGGAAACAGCAACCCCAGAGCAACGTATCAACTCTATGGTACAACACTGACAGTGGTAGAGAATGAAAGGGACTTGGGGGTGGTTGTGCAGGCAGATATGAAGTTCTCTGAGCAGTGCAGACGGGCTGCAAGAGTAGCTCATGGAGTATTGTCAATGATATACAGGAATTTTTCCAGCAGGGATAAGGAGGTGATTATTCCATTGTATAAGGCGATGGTCAGGCCACACCTAGAGTACTGTATACAGGTCTGGAGGCCTCATTTCAAGAAGGATGTAGAGCTGCTGGAACGAGTACAGAGAAGGGCAACAAGATTAGTGAATGGAACAAAGGGGTGCTCTTACGAAGAAAGGCTTAAGTTTTGCAAATTACAGTGTCTGGAGACTAGGCACCAGCGAGGTGATCTGATAGAGGTGTATAAAGCCTTGAATGGTTTAAGCATGCTCAATGCTGATGGGATTCTTCCTCTAGCTCAGAATAATCACCTGAGAGGGCATAAATTCAAATTGAGGAAAGACAGATGTAGGATAGACGTGCGGAAATTTGCCTTTAGCCAGCGGGTGGTTGGTTGGTGGAACAGACTTCCATCCCTTGTGGTGGAGGTTGATAGCCTAAATAAGTTTAAGGCTCAGCTGGACAGGTATTTTGAACGAACAGAGGGGTGAAGTGGAAGTGGTTTTTTTTTTTTTTTTTTGGCTGATGCTGCATAAGCTTGCTTTCTTGCATCAAATGCCTCTACTAATGCTAATGCTAATAATTTACTGGCAACCTCGAGAATATCTAGCTGCTGCAATTCTTCATATGAAGTCATGTTCTTACTTTAAACTAGAATGAATCATTCATAAAGACTATAAATGTGTCACCAGGAATGGGCAATTTAATTCTACTTGCATTTGAGAGAGAACAAAGGTTAGGAATGGATGCCACTATTCTGGTTCATCATATGAATTGGTAATGTCAAGTAAATATATATTAATTGCCTTCTCTTCTAACTATCCCGATGAGTGTTCCAATTGTAAAATTTTCCATTTCAAGCTCTGGAAAGAAGATACAAAAACAATCAATATGGACATTCCTTTAAAGAAATTTAATGCAACTATTTTGAAATATATATATTTTTTGCAATTTGTGTCATTGTGACTATGATTGTAGGCCTGCATATATACAGGGTGATTCACTACCAGTGCGACAAACTTGCAGGAGGTGTAGGCGGCACAAAGACGAATCGTAATCACATAGCATTGCAGGTCCGAAATGCCTTCGTCATGCGGTAGAGGACATTGAACGGGAGGTCGTGTGAACAGCGATCCTGCTGGAAGTCAGCATTTGCAAACCGGTTCCCGAGGCAGTAGGATGGATGAGTATTCAAACAAACTGGCTGACATGCACCTCACGTATGGAGCTGCGGACTGTAATGGGCGCGCCGCTCTGCGCTTGTACCAGGAACGTTTCCCGCACAGGCGTGCTCCTCATCATACGATTTTTGCACGTGTGCACAGAAGGTTACGTGAGACTGGTTGTTTCAAGAGAGGTACCATGAATCGAGAGCGAATGACGAGGATGCCAGACAATGAGGAGAATGTCCTACGTCTTGCAGAAGGCAATCCGAGTACGAGTACTCGAGCAATAGGCCAACAATTGGGTATTTCCCAATCCACTGTATGGAGGATACTGTCAACAAACCAAATGAGTTCATACCATCTGCCATGCGTCCAATCATTGGAGCCTGCAGATTATCCACTTCGGAGGACTTTTGCTACTTGGGTTCTTAAACAGAAACGGTTCGCAAATGCTGACTTCCAGTGGGATCACTGTTCACGCGACCTCCTTTTCAACGTCCTCTACCGCATGACGAAGGCATTTCGGACCCTGCAATGCTATGTGATTCCAATTCGTCTTTGTGCTCCCTACACCTCCTGCAAGTTTGTCGCACTGGTAGTGAATCACCCTGTATATATATATATATATATTATTAATAATTATGCTGATATTTTGTTTAATAACTATGATTTAATTATTACAGAGGAAGTAATCATGATTATATTTTTCTAATATTTTATTATTAAACAAACAAGGTTAAAATAAAAATAGAACTTTGACTTTAAAAGCATTCCCTAAATTTCCAACAGCTTTCCCTGAAATTTTTATCTAGATACGGCTGTTTGTATACAGTTTAGGGAATATTTCAACACACACCCTGATGGGGGAACAGAGGCCATGTAAAAAGAGGGGAAACTGTTTACAGTACTATAAGAATTCCCTTTTGTTGCAATACTTTTTTTTTGTTGTTGTTGATGATAATAGGTATAACATATATAGAAAATAAATAATATTTGTAAAATAAAGCAAAATTATTAATGTTGGTCCTCTTTTAAAAGTCTGTCTTGCTTTAGCATTCACACACTGGCATCACATGATAGTTCCATGTGATGCATGCAGGATAACACGTTGCATGTGTTGGCAAAGTATTCCAGAATTCTGCTGTGTGTATATATCCTAATTTTGAAATTTTAAAATATGGTAGCCGTAATTTTAAGGCTGGTCAAGATACCTTTGGAGTTATTCTGCAAATTATACAACCAGATACACAATTTTTTATCACATCCATTAGATTCCAATAAGAATTAATTAAAAATATGTAAAATTAATAAATTAACAGTTTTTCCCTCTCTTATCGGGACAAATGATTGCATTATTTGGAAGCGGGGCACAGTTCTAAATCGGGACAATCCTGGCCATATCAGGACGGTTGGCCACCCTGGTTGCATGTTTCTCCTTCAATGAACTGCTTTGTTAGGATGAATTACCACATGACACATAACCAGAATAACAATCGATGTTATTTTTGTCGATTATTGCAACAGTTGTCAGTTCACAAAAGAACTAATGGGGTTTAAGTTATACATTTGGGTAGTACTAATGATATTAAACACAAATGAACTGAGGACTTGATTGCTAAATATAAAGCCATGTTGAAAAAATGTAAAGAGTAAGTCAGTGTTTGTAATACTCAAGAGACAACAGGAAGAATTTTATGATGTGAGCTTTGTCCATTAACATTAGGCTTCAGATACGTTCACTATACTTATGTTTATCAGCACAGCGTGCCCTAGTTGGTAGATGGAATTTATTTTTTAGTGATGGAATACATTTGAAATATGAGGTACAAGACTCCTTGCTGATACTACTGAAGGAACTTTATGGGTCCAGGAAAAGTGGAGAGAAATGTGAACTGTGGACATGCAACCTGTTAGTGGTAGGGTCCAGGTCATAGTTGCACTCTCCTCAAGAATTTGAATGAGAGGTTGTCCAAGTCCAAGGGTGACCTGTTGTCTCCAAGTGCCATGGATGGTCACTCATCACAGTTATGTTTAAGGATGTAACAAAAGCATTTTAAACAGGCTGGAAATGGTAAAATATGCTTCAATGATTAGAAGAGATGCATCAGGCAACTAAACAACAATAAAATACAAATCTTAAACTGTTTATATAGTAATATTCAGAATTTTCTAGCAATAAAATGAATGAATCTGAACTACTGTTAGGTCTACAGATGCTGATATAATAGGGTTAAGTGAAGCTTGGTATCAGCCTAAATATAGGATGATACCAAGTTTCAACTATGAAACTCAATAATGAGTTTTCATTTTGGAATATACATGTATAGCAAGTAAAAGGAAGAAAGAAGAGAGGGGGTACGCTTCTGATCAAAAGCTGTAAGAATGAACATTCAGAGCAATTTCAGGAGAACATAGCATCTTTGGGATGCTACACAGTTAGTGGTAAAGGAACATTAAATATGATACTGTGCACCAAACTGCATTTGAAGTATTTGCTGCTACATATTCTACTGGAATGTGTAGCAGCCTGGAAAAGTTGGGGATTTCAAGGTCTGCTGGAATTTTTTGTGGAACAAGCAAATAGGTGGGCTATGTTTGCACCTGTTTTTACTAAGAGCAAAAAACGGAGGCAAAAATTGGTTTTTGGAGGGCAAAAAAATCATGGGTATTACAATGGTTTATGGCACTCCAAAGTTCAACCCTACCCGACGATATCTTATTCCTTAATATTTAATTTCTCTCATTGGGTTTTCTTTCACCCCGAGACAACTTATTTTTAATATATAGGTATATTATTTAGGAGTGAGTGAGAAATTTTGATAAAAGGAAGATAGTGGGCATGATTTAATTCAAACACCTTTACTTTTCATAGGCATTAAATGCCTAAGTTCTTTCAAATGTAATGTCTCTGCAATGCTTGCCGTTCACGCCTTGGCGGAGGCATAGTAGTCATGGTTTATTTATTTATTATTTTGTTTCATTGGTCAATATATGAGGCATGGATGGGATGAGGAAATGTTTCAGTCTACTGTTTCTAAGCGACGATTAGTATTAATTTATTGTTTCCTTGTGGAAGCTGTTTATTTTTGTTTTACAGTGCTTTTGTGAGTGACATGGGCTATGAGAGTTAAATAAAAATAGTTTATATTTTATTATTTAATGCTTTGTAGTTATTCAACCCACCACCAATCATGTCAAGTGCTGAGAAGAAAAAGTGTTTACAGTATTTGGATGAATATTTAGTTTATGGTTTTACTGAAAGCCCATTCGATTCAAACTGCCTATGTGATAGTTCTTTTTTAAATGAGGCTATGAACCACAAGACTTTTAGATCACTTAAAAAGGAAACATCCTAATAAAGTTGGTAAATACATTGAATATTTTAAAAATTTAAAACAGAATTTTGGGCAGCGTAACACTGTTACTTCCTTATTTAAGAAGAATACACAAATAAATGACAATGGAGTGACTGCAGAAATCATTGCAAAGTGGTAGTTCTCATACAGTTGCTGAGACTGTTATACGACCCACATTAGAGACCGTAATTTCAAAGTGATGCATCAAAATCCAGTATTTTAAAAGCAAAAATTCAATTCGAAGACAAATTGGTGAGATATCAATAAACACTGAAGAGAAGCTAATTGACAAACTAAAAACGAGCAAATTTTCTATTCAGATTGATGAATCCACAGCTACTGACAATAAGGCCCTTCTAATGGCATACATTTGTTATTTTGATGATGATTGCAAATTGCAAGAAGAGATGTTGTTTGTAAAATCTAAAGAAACTGACTGTACTGGAGCATCCATTTCTGCTGCTGTGAAAACATGGTTTGATGAAAAAACAAGAACCACTGGAAAATTTGGTATCCTGTGCCACTGATGGTGCTACCTCTGTGGCTGGAAGACAAAGGTTTTATAGCTCACCTAAAGGAAGCATTTTCTGAAGTTCTTGCAATATTCTGCATTGTGCACTGACATCATCTGGTTGCAAAAAAATATTAGCATTAGCAAGGGCACATGATGCAAGAAAGCAAGCTTATATAGCATTAGCCAAAAAAAAAAAAAAAAAAAACACACATGCCTCCTTCTCATTTAACCCATCAACTCACTATAAATGTTGGTCTAGTTCTGCCTTGAATCTGTTTAAGCTATCAACTTCTACAATGACAGATGGAAGTTTGTTCCAGCAATCAATCACACGCTGGCTGAAGGCAAACTTACACACATCTATCTTTAATCTGTCTTTCCCCAATTTGAATTTATGCCCTCTCAGGCGATTATTCTGAGCAAGAGGAAGAATCCCATCAGCACTGAGCATGTTCAAACCATTCAAGGTTTTATAACACCTCAATCAGGTCACCTCACAGGTGCTTAGTCTCCAGACATTGTAATTTGCAAAATTTTAGCCTTTCTTCGTAAGAGCAACCCTTTGTTCCATTCACTAATCTTGTTGACTTCTTTGTACTCGTTCCAACAGCTCTACATCCTTCTTAAAATGAGGCCTCCAGATCTGTACACAGTACTCAAGGTGTAGCCTGACCATTGCCTTATACAAGGGGATAATCACCTCCTTATCCCTGCTAGAAACATTACTGCATATCATTGACAAGACACCATGAGCTACTCTTTCAGACCATCTGTACTACTCTGAAAACTTAATATCTGCCTGCGCAATTACCCCCAGGTTCTTTTTACCCTCTACCACTGTCAGTGTAGTACCACACAGTTTTTACGTTACTCTAGGGTTACTGCTTCCCATATGCAGTACTTTACATTTGTCAATGTTAAACTTCAGTTGCCACCTCTCAGCCCATTTGTTGAACTTTTCTAGATCCTGTTGCAGTAGCATAATGTCATTAACAACCCTGCCAACCTTCGTATTGTCTACAAACATAGATATTAAGCCTGATATACCTTCATCAAAGATTGTGCAAGGCTCAAGGGGCAGAATTTTTTTCAGCCTGGTCTGTACTTGTTAACAGGAGAGACTGCTTCTACAGGTATGGGATATACTTAAATAGAAAGGGTGCAAGAATGTTTGCTGATGCTATCGAGGCAGTGTTAGGTGGGTCGGAAAACTGCTAGAATGGGGGATACAAGGACTAATAGATTAACAGTAGCCACTGGCAGAGGTGAAAGTGATTCTTGCACTGCTTCTATTGGAATGAGCAGCAGCCTGGAAAATAAGATGCAGGATATTTCAGAGACTGCTGGGAATCATTGGGGTACAAGTAAACACATGGGTTGTGTTAGGGTAGCTAAGAAAAAGAATAGGTGATTGTATACTTGCGTGTACACCAATGCTAGGAGTTCAGTAAATAAATTTGATGAATTTCAGGTATTGCTCATCAAAGGCAGATATTGTTGGGATTTCGGAGACGTGGTGTCACACAGATATAAGGAATGCAGAACTGGAATTTGGAGAGTACAATGTCTACAGAAAGGATAGACAGGATAGGAAGGGAGGAGGGGTTATGCTATTAGTTAAGAAATACATAAAATCCAAGGAAGCGAAGCCAGTCGACATCGCTGAACAGTGCAGTGTCGAGTCAGTTTGGTGTGACATAAGCACTAGGAGATCAAAATTGAGAGTAGGAGTGTGCTATAGGCCTAATGACTCTGATGAGTATAATAAGAAACTGTACAGGGAAATAGAGTGGGCCAGTAAATCAGAGAGTCTTATAATGGGGGATTTTAATTTCCCAGATATTGACTGTAATTTGTGGGTTGGTCACTCACACATTAGCAAGGCTTTTGTGGATTTATTGGATGATTGTTTTCAACATTAGCATGTTCGGGAGGCAACTAGAGGGAGTAATACTCTTGATTTGATTATCAGTAGTGATTCTTCATGCATTAAGAATCTGCAGATAAATGAACCACTAGGTGGCAGTGATCACAGTGTGCTCAAGTGGGATTTACTCAAAGAGGTAACTACCATTAGGGGTAAAGGGAAGGGTTATTGCTTTCGTAAAGGCGGCTATGATGTACTGAGACAGTATTTAAATTCTATACAGTGGGACCAACTGATGATGTTATCAACAGCAAATTCAAAATGGGAAGCATTCAAAGAACTTATCTTGGAAGCTACTATGCTTTACATACCAACTAAGAAATATTGTTCAAGGTTTAGGCCTAAATGGATGTCAGATGAACTAATGAGACATATGGCAGAGAAGAAAAATGCATGGGATATATACAAATTAACACGTGACACAGAAGCCTATGATAGATACAATTTGATCTGTAACCAAGTTACAAAGGAGGTTAGGCAGGCGAAGGCAGATTACGAGATATCTTTGGCAAGGGATGCAAAGAAAAACAGCAAAGAGTTCTTTATTTATGTAAACTCTAGAAGGAACGGGATGAATCAGATTGGTCCAATTGACATTGATGGGTCAACTGTTGATGATCCTGCTCAGGTAGCTAACAAACTAAATGAATATTTTACATCGACATTCACACATGAGGAGTTATTCAGCGAGCGGAATGCCAGAGGTGTATTCAACTCTGGCAGTAAGCTAGAGAATCTTGTAATCTCTGAGAGTAAAGTGGAGGAGATATTGTTAAAGATAAACACAAGAAAGGCACCTGGGGTGGATGGGATCTATCCAGTTATATTAAATGAGGCAGCAAAGGAAGTAAGCAAACCCTTAGCCATAATTATGAGAGCTTCCTTGGACTCAGGGGAGGTACCCATGGACTGGAGATGTGCAAATGTGACTCCAATTCACAAAGGAGGATCAAAGGCTGACACAAGTAATTATAGACCTGTGAGTTTAACTTCTGTTCCCAGAAAATTAATGGAGGCACTGGTTAAAGAAGCACTGCGGGATCATCTAGAGAAGACTTCAGTTATAGCTCGGACACAGCATGATTTTGTTAAGGGAAAGTCTTGCCTGACCAATTTGATTGGATACTATGATGCAGTCACAAAAGAACTGGATGCAGGGAATAACTTTGATATTATATACTTGGATCGTAGAAAGGCCTTTAATACTGTTGCACATGGAAGACTGCTGCAAAAACTGGAGCAGTGTGGCATTGGAGGCAAATTGCTGCTATGGATAAAGGGGTGGTTGAGGGGGAGAAGACAGAGAGTGGTAATCAATGGACACTGCTCATCGTGTACTAATGTTATTAGTGGAGTCCCTCAGGGTTCAGTATTAGGTCCATTATTGTTTTCTGTATTTATAAATGATATTGATGATGGTATATCAAGCTTAATGTCCAAGTTTGCAGACGATATGAAGGTTGGACACATTAGCATTAGTATTAGTAGAGGCATATGATGCAAGAAAGCAAGCTTATTCAGCATCAGCCAAAAAAAAAAAAACAAAAAAAAAAAAAAAACACCCACCACTCCCATTTCACCCCTCTGTTCGTTCGAAATACCTGTCCAGTTGAGCTTTAAATTTGTTTAGGCTATCAAATTCAACAACAAGTGATGGAAGTCGGTTCCACCAACCAACCACCCGCTGGCCAAAGGCAAATTTCCGCACATCTATCCTACATCTGTCTTTCCTCAATTTGAATTTATGTCCTCTCAGGTGATTATTCTGAGCTAGAGGAAGAATCCCATCAGCATTGAGCATGCTCAAACCATTCAAGGCTTTATACACCTCTATCAGATCACCTCGCCGGTGCCTTGTCTCCAGACTCTAATTTGCAAAACTTAAGCCTTTCTTCGTAAGAGCAACCCTTTGTTCCATTCACTAATCTTGTTGCCCTTCTCTGTACCCGTTCCAGCAGCTCTACATCCTTCTTGAAATGAGGCCTCCAGACCTGTATACAGTACTCAAGATGTGGCCTAACCATTGCCTTATACAAGGGAATAATCACCTCCTTATCCCTGCTAGAAAAATTCCTGTATATCATTGACAAGACACCATGAGCTACTCTTGCAGCTCGTCTGCACTGCTCAGAGAACTTCATATCTACCTGCACAATTACCCCCAGGTCCTTTTCATTCTCCACCACTGTCAGTGTAGTACCGCAGAGTTGATACGTTGCTCTGGGGTTACTGTTTCCCATATGTAGTACTTTACATTTGTCAATGTTAAACTTCATTTGCCACCTCTCAGCCCATCTGTTCAACCTTTCCAGATCCTGTTGCAGCAGCATAGCGTAAGTAGTGTCCTTAACAACCCTGCCAACCTTTGTATCATCTGCAAACTTGGACATTAAACTTGATATCCCATCATCAATATCATTCATAAACACCGAAAACAACAACGGACCCAACACTGAACCCTGAGGAACTCCACTAATGTTTGTTTGTTGTTTGGTTTTTTTAGGAGCATTAGCAACTAAGGCCATATTGCTCCGGGATGTGCGGTGGTCATTCCCTGACCTTTCCGCATCCTCCGTGTTTGGTGGTGACGGGCTCGAACCCCGGTCTAATCAAGAAGCATGTGCTACGCACCGCTGCTCATTCCCACCTGGCTATGGAGGCGCCTAACTCCACTAATAACATTAGTCCACGTTGAGCAGTGTCCATTGATTACCACTCTCTGTCTTCTGCCACTCAACCATCCCCTTATCCATAGCAGCAATTTGCCTCCAATGCCACACTGCTCCAATTTGTGCAGCAGTCTTCCATGTGCAACAGTATCAAAAGCCTTTCTAAGATCCAAATATATAATATCAAAGTTATTCCCTGCATCCAGTTCTTTTGTGACTACATCATAGTATCCAATCAAATTGGTCAGGCAAGACCTGCCCTTAACAAAACCATGCTGCGTCTGAGCTATAACTGAATTCTTGTCTAGATGATCCTGCAGTGCTTCTTTAACCAGTGCCTCCATTAATTTACCTGGAACAGAAGTTAAACTAACAGGTCTATAATTACTTGTGTCAGCCTTTGATCCTCCTTTGTGAATTGGGGTTACATTTGCACATCTCCAGTCTATGGGTACCTCCCCTGAGTCCAAAGAAGCTCTCAAAATTATGGCTAGGGGTTTGCTTACTTCCTTTGCTGCCTCCTTTAATATAACTGGATAGATCCCATCCACCCCAGGTGCCTTTTTTATGTTTATCCTCAACAATCTCTCCTCCACTTTACTCTCAGTTATTACAAAATCATCCAGCTCACTGCCAATGTTTACTTTACCTACATCATTCTCCTTCCTGAATAATTCCTCATGCGTGAATGTAGATGCAAAATACTCGTTTAGATTGTTAGCCACCTGAGCAGGATCCTCAACTGTTGAACCATCAATATCCAGTGGACCAATCTGATTCATCCCTTTTCTTCTTGAGTTTAAATATGTAAAGAACTCTTTTCTGTTTTTCTTTGCATCCTTTGCCAAGGATTTTTCGTAGTCTGCCTTTGCCTGCCTAATCTCCTTTGTGACTTGGTTACAGACCAACTTATATCTATCATAGGCTTCCATGTCACCCATTAATTTGTATGTATCCCATGCATTTTTCTTCTCTGCCACGTCTCATTAGTTCATCTGACAACCATTTAGGCCTAAACCTTGAACAGTATTTCTTAGTTGGTATGTAAAGCCTGGTAGCCTCCAAGATTAGTTCCTTGAATGCTTCCCATTTTGAGTTTGCTGTTGGTAACATCATCAGTTGGTCCCACTGTATAGAATTTAAATACTGTCTCAGACCATTATAGTCACCATTACGAAAACAAAAACCCTTCCCTTTACCTCTGATGGTAGTTACCTCTTTGAGTAAATCCCACTTCAACACACTGTGATCACTGCCACCTAGTGGTTCATTTATCTGCAGATTCTTAATGCATGAAGAATCACTACTGATAATCAGATCAAGAGTATTGCTCCCTCTTGTTGCCTCACAAACATGCTGATGTAGAAAACAATCATCCAATAAATCCACAAAAGCCTTTCTAGTGTGCGAGTGACCAACCCACAAATTCCAGTCAATATCTGGGAAATTCAAGGACACTACTGACACTATGCTGCTGCAGCAGGATCTGGAAAGGTTGAGCAGATGGGCTGAAAGGTGGCAAATGAAGTTTAACATTGACAAATGTAAAGTATTACATATGGGAAACAGCAACCCCAGAGCAACGTATCAACTCTGTGGTACTGCACTGACAGTGGTACAGAATGAAATGGACCTGGGGGTGGTTGTGCTGGCAGATATGAAGTTCTCTGAGCAGTGCAGATGGGCTGCAAGAGTAGCTCACAGTGTATTGTCAATGATATATAGGAATTTTTCTAGCAGGGATAAGGAGGTGATTATTCCCTTGTATAAGGCAATGGTCAGACCACACTAGAGTACTGTATACAGGCCTGGAGGCCTCATTTCAAGAAGGATGTAGAGCTGCTGGAACGAGTACAGAGAAGGGCAACAAGAGTAGTGAATGGAACAAAGGGGTGCTCTTACAAAGAAAGGATTAAGTTTTGTAAATTACAGTGTATGGAGACTAGGCACCAGCGAGGTGATCTGATAGAGGTGTATAAAGCCTTGAATGGTTTGAGCATGCTCAATGCTGATGGGATTCTCCCTCTTGCTCAGAATAATCACCTGAGAGGGCATAAATTCAAATTGAGGAAAGACAGATGTAGGATAGACGTGCGGAAATTTGCCTTTAGCCAGCGGGTGGTTGGTTGGTGGAACAGACTTCCATCCCTTGTCGTGGAAGTTGATAGCCTAATTAAGTTTAAGGCTCAGCTGGACAGGTATTTCGAATGAACAGAGGGGTGAAGTGGAAGTGGTTATTTTTTTTTTATTTATTTTTTTTATTTTATTATTTTTTATTTTATTTTATTTATTTATTTTTTGGCTGATGCTGCATAAGCTTGCTTTCTTGCATCAAATGCCTCTACTAATGCTAATGCTAATTTCATTAATGAATACAAAAAACAACAATGGACCCAACAGTAAACCCTGGGGGACTACACTAATAACATTAGTCCATGAAGAGAAGTGTCCATTGATTACCACTCTCTCTGTCTTCTCCCACTCAACCATTCCTTTATCCATAGCAGCAATTTGCCTCTAATGCCACACTGTTCCAATTTGTGCAGCAGTCTTCCATGTGCAACAGTATCAAAAGCCTTTCCAAGATCCAAATATATGATATAAAAATTATTCTTTGCATCCAGTTCCTTTGTGACTACATCATAGCATCTATTCATATTGGTCAGACAAGACTTCCCCTTAACAAACCCATGCTTGTGTCCGAGATGATCCTGCAATACTTCTTTAACCAGTGCTTCGATTAATTTCCCTGGAACAGAACTATCATTATCGGACATTTTCAATCCATTGCAGTATGAAGGCCTCTCCAGCAACTTTCTGGTTCCTTCTGTTTTGTGCAATGGCCATCCATGTACTACCCACAAACTCATGAATTTCATCTATTCATCTTTGTCTGGAAGACAAAGAAAACCTTTGTCTTCCAGGTTTTCTTCTAACTACTCTTGGGTACCATTCTGTTATTTTCTTAGTCCATCTGTCATCTTGTCTTCGAGCTATGTGTCCTGCCCAAGACCATTTTAGTTCCACTTCCATAAGTCATGGTGGGAAGTATACTTTGGTTCATTATTTTACATTTCAGACAAACTGGGATATTGCTCTTCAGTATGTGACTATATTTCCTGAATGACATCCATCCAAAATTTATTCTTCTCTTGACTTCCAGCCATTTATCATTATTACAGCTAATGACTTGTCCCAGATATGTATATGACTCCACCTTTTCAATTACTGCTCCTTCAATCATTATATTCAACTTTAGTCCAAAATCCTTACTAACTGTGCAAAACCTGATTAAGATTTTCCTCTAATTCTTTGGGATCATGGCTTATGACCACAATGTCATCTGCAAATCGTAAATGGTTTAGGTACTCTCTATTCACATCGACTCCTTTCTGCGACCAGTCTGATCTTCTGAAAGCTTCCTCAAGGACAGCAGTAAACAGCTTCGGAGATATTGTGTCTCCTTTTCGAACTCCTTTCTCGATTTTAAATTTCCTACTGTCTTTATCTAGTCTAAAAAGGAGGTAGCGTTCTCATATATTTTCTTCAAAATCATATTATATGGGGTATCTATGCCTTGTCTTTCCAGTGCCCAAAACATTGCCTTATGCTGTATGGAGTCAAATGCCTTTTCATAATCCACAAATGCCAGGCATAATGGTGTTTAAATTCATTTGCTTTCTCCATTAGCTGTGATATTATGTGAAGGTGATCCATAGTTGAGAATCCTGTCCTAAAGCCAGCTTGCTCTTTCGGTTGATTCTCATCAAGTATTCTTTCTAATCTGTTAGTAATAACCCTTGTGAGCAACTTGTAGATGTGGGATAACAAGCTAATAACAGAACTAACAGGTCTGTAATTACCTGTGTCTCCCTTTGATCCTCCTTTTTGGATTGGGGTCACATTTGCACATCTCCAGTCCATGGGTACCTCCCCTTCAGTTCAAGGAAGCTCTCATAATTATGGCTAAGAATTTGCTTACTTCCTTTGCTGCCTCCTTTAATATAACTGGATATATTCCATCCACCCCCAGGTGCCTTTCTTATGTTTATCTTCAACAATTTCTCCTCCACTTTCCTCTCAGTTATTACAAGATTATCCAGCTTACTGCCAGAGTTTAACACACCTCTGGCATTTCCCTCCCTGAATAATTTCTCATGTGTGAATGTAGATGCAAAATATTCATTTAGTTTGTTAGCTATCTGAGCAGCATCAACAGTTGAACAATTGATATCAAGCAGACCAATCTTATTCATCCCCTTCCTTCTAGAGTTTACATAAGTAAAGAACTCTTTGCTGTTTTTCTTTGCATTCTTTGCCAAAGATTTCTTGTAATCTGCCTTTGCCTGCCTAACCTCCTTTGTGACTTGGTTACAGACCAGCATAGGCTTCTGTGTCACCTGTTAATTTATATGTATCCCATACATTTTTCTTCCCTGCCAGATGTCTATTCAGTTCATCTGACATCCATTTAGGGCTATACCTTGAACAATATTTCTTAGGTGGTATGAAAAGCCTAGTAGCTTCCAAGATTAATTCTTTGAATGCTTCCCATTTTGAATTTGCTGTTGGTAACATAATAGTCCAGTTGTTTATCAATCTCTCAGCATAGTTATTAAAACCATCAATAAAGTAGTGTCACATTGGAAATATGATTGCTTTTTCAGAAAATTTTGTGGTAATGATGAAGAACAGTATGTGAGGCTTCTTTTACATATAGAAGTCAGATGGCTTTCTAAAGGAAACTGTATAACAAGATTTGTAAACCTTTTTGATAATTAATTTTTTAGAAATCAAAGGAGTCACAGATTTAGCAAAGGAGATCAGCAAACACAAAAACAACATATACTTATATGGTTTGGATTTTTCTAAAACTTAATGAAGTATCACTTCAACTGCAAGGAAAATTAATTATGGTGAAAGACCACAAATGCATATTAAGAGCCTTCACTGAAAAACTGGAAATATTTGAAAGCAATTTAATGAGAAAACAATTTCGTGGTATGCAAGAGTTAGCTGAAATCAATCTTAAGAATTATTCAGATCATTTGGGTTCTTTAAAAGGTGAAATGAAAAATAGATTTTCAGATTTATTTTCTTTTGAAGTGAAGCCATTGATGTTAGATCCAATTGGATGCGGTGCCAGGTTTGCTAGTGAAAAAATTCAAGAACTCATTGAATTAAAATGTAACGAAGAATGCAAATATAAATTCGAAAAAGGTGGAATGGCTGAATTGTGGGGATCAAAAAAAACTGAACTTCTTTATCTAACAATGTGGTCTGAAATGGACGGAGTACTTTGTTTTCCAGCGTATGGTTGAAAGCAGTTTTAGTTCAGTAAAAAGAATACTAACAAAGGAATGAAACAGAATTCATATATGTTCAAGAGGAGACATTAGAATTGAACTTACTAATATCATAGAACATTGAACTTTTAGCTAAGAAGCAACAGGCTCAGAGCTCTCATTGAATAAAAAGAGTAAGTATAAAGTATTTTCTTGTTTAAAATTTTATGGGGGACAATTAGGAAAAAAAAATGTCTAAAAAAGTTCTTTAGCGGGCAATAATTAAAAAAATGGTTGAAAATCACTGATGTTCACCAATGCTAGGAGCATAGTAAATAAATTTGATGAAGTTGAAGTACTGGTAAAATTATCAAATGCAGACTGTGTGGGGATAGTGGAGCCATTCATATATAAGGGATGCAGGTTCAAATATGGTGAGTATAAGATGTATAGAAAGGACAGGAAGGAGGAGTTATGCTTTTGGTTAAGAAGTCAGTGCACCCAGTTGATGTGGGTGGGTAGTGTAATTTTAAGTCAGTTTGGCACAACACAAGCACTGGGAAAATAAAAACGAGAGTAGGAGTGCATTATAGGCGAAATATTTGTGATGAGTATAACAAACAACTATACAGAGAAAGAGAGTGGGCAAGTAAATCAGAATGTCTTATAATGGAGGACTTTTTAACTTTCCAGATATAGATATTGACCTTTGGGTTGGTTACTCACATAGAATCAAGATTTTGTAGATTTATTGGATGACTTTTTTCTATGCCAATACCCATGACCTGATTATCTATGCAATACTCTTGATCTGATTATGAACAGTGACCCTTCATGCATTAAAAATCTTCAAATAAAGAGAAACCACTAGGCGGCAGTGATCATTATATACTGATGTTGGATCTACTTAGGATATAATTATTGCAAAGGTAAAGAGAAGAGATATTACTGTTGTAATGGACTACAGTGGTCTTAGACAGTTAATAAATTTTTTTCAGTGGGACCAACTGAAAATTCCAAATGGGAAAATCGGTGAAGTAATTCACAGAATCTCCTATGCTTTTTATAACAACTAAGAGATGCTGCACAAGGTTTAGACCCAAATGGAGGTGTCACATGAACTGATGAGACTAGTGGCAGAAAAGAAAAATGCATGGGATGATTATAAATTATCAGAGCACACAGAAACATACAGTAAGTACAAACTAATCTGCAATCGGGTTACTAAGGGAGGTAGGCAAGCTAAGGTAGATGTTTTAATTGTTTCTTTTAATATAATTTTAATTTAATTTGTTCTTTTATTATAGCTGAAATCTATCCAATTACACTAAAAGAATTTTAATATAACTTGATAGATTACATTAAATCTTTTCACGTTCATGAAAAAATTTCATTAAGAGATGTCCCTGGATCAGAATGTAAAAAAAAAAGTAGCAAAGAATTCTTTGTTTATGATAAAAGGAAAGAGATGAATCACAATAGTACGCTAGATATGAATGGTATAACTATTGATGATCCTGTTCTGATTGTTGAACAACTGAATAAGTATTTTGTATCTATATTCATGCATGAAGAAGTTTTTGGGGATGGGAATACCAGAAGTATACAAATTTATAACTTTTAGATAAATGCTTTTGTGATAAATGAAAAGAAAATGGAAGAGAAAATGTTAAATCTAGAAGTAAATAAAGCACTTGCGACCAATTGAAGCTATCCAATCATGTTAAAAGAATCAACAAGACAGGTGAGCAAATCTTTGACTACAATTTTGAGAGGTCCCTATAGACTGATGATGATCAAATGTCTCTCCTATTTATAAAGGGGGGTTTGTTGTTTGTTATTTGGTTTTTAGGAGCATTAGCAACTAAGGCCATATTGCTCCGGGAATATGTGGTAGTCATTCCCTGACCTTTCTGCATCCTCCGTATTTGGTGGTGACAGGCTCGAACCCTGGTTTAATCAAGAAGCATGTGCTACGCACTGCTGCTCCTTCCCACCTGGCTACGGTGGTGCCTATAAAGGGGGAGCGGATCAAAGGGAGAAGTGAGAAATTACAGACCTATAAGCTTGTATTCCCTTCTGGGAAAAATAATGGAGTCAGTGGTTAAAAAAGTATTACTGGTTCATTTTGAAGGGAATGATGTTATATGGGTATCAGAGTGTGGATCTGTTAGGAGAGACCTTGTCTAAACAATCTGATTAGGAACTATAACACAATAACAAAGGAATTGGATGCAAAAAATAATTTTGACATCATATACTACGATTTCAATAAAGCTTTTGACACTATTCTACATCAAAGATTGCTGTACCAATTGGAGTGCATTAGGGGAAAAATTACTGCTAGGGATAAACAGATTGCTGAGTAGTAGAAGATAGAGGTTGGTTATAAATGGATACTGCTCTTCTCGGACTAATGTTATTGGAGTCGCTCAAGATTCAGTGCTGTGCCCCTTATTGATTTCAATATTTATTAAAAATATTAAGATATTGATACAATGTTATGTAAAAGGTATATATTTTAGTTTCACAGAGCTTATAACTGAGTTATAAACATTTCAAAATCAGGGTGAGAAGTGGATTATGCCACTATTAGCATTATGGAATTTCACATTACAAGAGTGATCAAATTAAAAAAACTATTTTTAGGTCAACCAGTCAGTGGTGTTCCAAGAGAAAACTGGTTCAACAGAAAAAATAATCATTGTTCCCACCTCCAAAAACTCCTGGATGTTTGTTGTTGTTTTGGAATTATACACAGATACTGTAACTATATTCTTTTAAATGGATACCAGATTTACACATTTCTTTCAGTGTCATTTGAAACTGCTATCAGATTTTCCAGTTATTATTTATTTACAGGGAAATTTACCCACACCTTTGTGTAGTTCAGCTTTCTTTGTTATGCCATGTCTGGTTATAAAAATTTATTGATTTCAGGTATTTGAAAAGTTCTAGTATTTACATTTGGCTTTTAAAAGCTGTTGCAGGATAAGTGGATTGTGTGTTCTGGATAGGGATAAAAGATATTTGTTGCTCACTGGTAAATAGTGGGCAGTCAGTGATAAAATATTATACTGTCAGTAGTTTGCGGCAATTATTACACTGAGGCAGGTCTTCTCAAAGTGAATGAAGTGCATAAGTTGTGTGGGCCCTATTCTTTATGTGGCTAGAATGATTTCCTCTTATCATCTAAGTTTCACTGTAAAAAAGGTATCCATTATTTTGGATTTGTTTTGCTCTCTGTTCCTGCTTTCTCTGAAAATATGGCCTATCAGTAAAAGGAAACTAAGAATAGGATAGGATCCAGTTTTAGATTCCTTTTTCTATGTCCATGTTACCTTGTGTCCATGTCTGTCTTTCTTTGTAATTTGTTTAATGGGACTTCAACTCTTAAGTGCGTATTCTGGGTTGTTCCTGCTTTTGGGTTGTCAGCAGCAAGTTTGTCCAATCTCAAATGGATTCTTTTGGTGTGACTGTCACATCTGTTTATGTTTCTACTGTTTTCTTTTTCTGCACAAATTGGCATAAGAGTGTCTATCTGCATATTATGGATGTATCGTTCTCTTTTCTTCTTTATATGTCATGTTATTTTTCTTTTATTTTTTTCTACTGTTCATGTTCCCTTGAAAATGTAGTTCCCCCTTTGCAGTTGAGGAATTTTGTGTTTTTTCCTGTGCAGTCTTGATGAATGAGTGTTGAGATCCACATATGGCTCATACGTGATCACTCCATCTCTTCTGACTGGGATTCTTTTCAACTAAATAACTCCTTGAGTTTTCCTTTTTTGGGAAAGTCAAAAAGATTACACTCTGTGATAACTCCTTAGGTGTTCAGAGTTAAAAGGGGGTTGTGACGGTTATCGGTGCTTTTCCAAAGGTTTTTGTTGTGTAGTTTTTCAACTGCTTTCAATCAACCATTACCACCGGCAGTAAGTCTCCTAACTTTAAGCACCTTCCTTTTTTTTACCCTTTTTTTGAGGTGGGGGGGGGGTCCTGGTATGATTGCTAATACTCTCTATATTAAAAAGAGAGATGTTTTTCTCACTGATTGTTTATTCATGGAATTATTAAACAAGGTTGAATAATTAAAAAGAAAGGCAGGATAAGAGGAAGAGGCAGTCTTTTCTCTCTTACTTGTACTTGATTTCATCTCATTGCACTTCTAACAAGGCACCTCTATAGCCAGGTGGGCAGGAGCAGCAGTATGTAGCACACACTTCTTGATTAGACCAGGGTTTGAGCCCATGACCACCAAATATGGAGGATGCGGAAAGGTCAGAGAAGGACCACTACATATCCCCGGAGCAATATGGCCTTAGTTGCTAATGCTCCTAAAAAAAAAAAAAGACCCAAACCAAACCAACTTCTAAAAAGTTTTGGATGTGTCTTTCTGCCCTGTATTTATGGAAACTGTGATTTCCAAGTCTGTTCCTTTTGGCTCTGAGGGTGAACTCTTTTCCTTCCAGGTTTCCAGCTGGAAGGAAAAGAGTTCACCTGGTGACCAAGCACTTAGTAATGTTAGTATTACTTAAGTTAATAGAAAGGTGGCTTGCCTTTCCTCCCCGAAAGACAAGCCACCTTTCTATTAACTCAAGTAATATAAATGAATGAAATGTAATTTCATTTATATGAAAATAAGAAATCAATATAAATGGAAATAAAAAACTTTGCAAAACATTAAAATTCTGAAATACCATTTAAATCACCGCAGATAATTGCTTGGTACTCAGGGGCCCTGAATGGGAATGGAGGCCAAATTAAAATCACTCACTTTTTGTCCTTCAATTCGTCCCCTTTGTGAATCTGTACATCTTGAACCTATAGAGTCCTCCCCTGAATCCAAGGATGTTCACATAATTATTGCTAACGGTTTGCTTACCTCTTTTGTTGTCTATTTTAATATAACTGGTTAGATTTCATCAACTCCAGGTGCCTTATTTATATTTGTCTGCAACAATTTCTCTTACAGTTTCCTTTAGGTAAACATAAAATTCTCAATAGGCACTTAGTTAGCCAAATCTAATTCTTCTTATAAATTAAATTTATTTATTGCAAACATGGACTTCAATAACCATGTCATGCAGCTTAATTTTTTGGATTTACTTTTTAATTTTTAGCCTAAGAATGTAAAAAAAAAAAAAGGATGAGAGACTAACAATATCTAGAAAATATTCCTAGATAGCATAATGAGCCAATAATAAATCTGTCAGAAACTAACTATTTCAATGAAAATATTTAAACAATTTAGAACAGAAGTGTATATTCATTGAAGTATCAAGTTTACAACTGCCTGTCATACTTCAAATTCAAAACTGAACATAAATGAAACTGCTAAATAAAGAGTCACTCATCAAAGTGGATAACCTGACAAGAGTGTGTAGATTAAAATATCATCAGCTTGAGAACAAGATATATATATACACCACTTGGAGTTTGCAATATAAGGTGTGAGTATCAGGCTGCTATTCTTCCCTAACACTTGTTAATGCCATTCTCAGCCTCAAAGCTGCATTTCTTCTCTCTCTCTCTCTCTCTGAGTGATATAGTGATAGAAAATGAAAAATTATTAGAAGCTAAGACTGCTCTTAAAAATAAAAGGTCTTGTTTTTTGAAAATTGTTCTGGACATTAATACAAATTTTCTCTATTACTTATCACAGATTTGCATTTACAACTGACAGAACCATCATGACAATAGTACTAAACAAAAAAAAAATTACCTTTTTTCATTTGTAGGACATTCTGCAGGTCTGGAAGGTGCAATACTTCTTCCCAAAATCTTCAAATTTTCTTAGAATTTTCTTCCCACTTTCATACCAATCAGGCTGACCATCTTTACATTCTTTTGAGAAGCTCAATGCCTTTTGTTTTTGGCATTAGTATTAGTAGTAGCAAATGAAACAAGAAGAAAGAAAGTTTATACATCAGCAGAAACCTTCCCATTTCACCTATCAATTCCTTCCAACTGTTTTGTATAGCTGGAAGTTATTCTTGTACTGCTTCTATTAGAATAAGCAGCAGCCTGGAAATCAAGTTTCTGGGGATTTCAAGAACTGCTGGGAGTCATTGCAAAACAAGTAAATACATGGACTGTGTTAAGGTAACTAAGAGTAAGAACAGGTGCATGTATACTTGCATGTACACCAGTGTCTCTACTTTCAGGGAGATGGGGAATATATTATACAAAAAAAGGAAAGGTGGAATAGGACCAGGGTATGTCTGCTAGGGGCAAAAGTTGATGTTGTAGAGCAGATATCTTTTAAGGGCACAAAAGGTGATATTGTTACACACATTGGCTCCAATGACTTTAAGAGTAAGAGATCTGCAGATTTACTAAACAAGTACAGGTAAATGTTGAAAAAAAAGTCATAAGCTAAGGTTGAATATGAGTGTCTGCAATTCTGTCCAGATACAATAGGAGGGAGTATATGATGAGAGCATTGTCAATCAATTTGGCCCTGGAGAGATTGTGCAAGGCTCATGGGGCAGAATTTTTTTCGGTGTGGTCTGTGCTTGCTAACAGGGGGGACTGCATCTACATGGATGGGATACATTTAAATAGAAAGGGTGTAAGAATATTTGCTGATGCTATTGAGGAAGTGTTAGGTGGGTCAGAAAACTGCTAGCTTGGGAGGGGATTCACAGACTAAAAGATTAACAGTAGTAACAGGCAGTGGCAAAAGCGATTCTTGCACTGCTTCTATTTTAATGAGCAGCAGCCGCCTAGAGAACAAGTTGCTGGGGACTTCAAGAGCTGCTGGGAGTCATCATGGAACAAGTAAATAGATGAGCTGGGTTAGGGTAACTAAGAGTAAGAACAGGTGCATGTATACTTGCATGTACACATGTACGTCAATGATGGAAGTATGGTAAATAAATTTGATAAATTTGAAGAGTTGATCAAGGCATCAAAACCAGATATTATTGGGATATCAGAGACATGGTGTCACACATATATAAGCAGTGCAGAATTGGAATTTGGGTTGTACAATGTGTAAAGAAAGGACAGACAGGACAGGAGGGAGGAGGGGTTATGCTGTTAGTTAAGAATTACATAAAATCTAAGGAAGTGCAGCCAGTTGACATGGGTGGATAGTGCAGTGTCGAGTCACTTTGGTGTGACATAAGAACTGGGAAAGCAAAATGAGAGTAGGAGTGTGTTACAGGACTAATGACTCTGATGTGTATAATGTACAATTGTACAGAGAAATATAGTTGGCCAATAAATCAGATTATCAGATTTTAATTTCCCAGATAGTGAATGGAACTTGTGGGTTTCACTCACACTTTAGCAAGAGTTTTGTAGATATATTGGATGATTGTTTTCTACAGCAGCATGTTTGGGTGGCAACTGGAGGGAGTAATACTCTTGATCTGATAATAAGTAGTGATTCTTCATGCATTAAGAAGCTACAGAAAAAGGAACCAATAGGTGGCAGTGATCACAGTGTGCTGATGTGGGAGTCACTCAATGAAGTAACTAAAACTCTAGAAGGATGGAGATGAATCAGATTGGTTCACTGGATACTTGTGATTCGACTGTTGATGATCCTGCTCAGAGAGACGACAAATTGAATGAGTATTTTGAATCTACATTTACACTTGAAGAATTCTGTAAGGAAAGTGAGGACAGATGTTTACTAAACTCTAACAGGGAGCTAAATGTTTTTGTAATAATGGAAAGCAAAGCAGAGGAGAAATTTTTGAAGTTAAACAAAAAAAGGCACCTGGAGCAGATGGAATCTATCCAGTTTTATTGAAGGGGCAGCGAGGAAAGTAAGCAAACAAATAGCCATAATTATGAGAGCATCCTTAGATTCAGGGGAGGTCCCCATGGACTGAATGTGTGAAAATGTATCCCCAATTCACAAAGGGGGTTCACAAAGGGTGACAAAATTAATTATAGACCTGTTAGTTTAACTTCTATTCAGGGAAAAATAATGGAATCACTGGTTAAAGAGGTGATACAAGATCACCTAGACAAGACCGCAATAACAGTTCAGAGACAGCATGGGTTTGTTAAGGGGAAGTTTTGTCTGACCAATTTGATTGGATACTACGATGTGCTCACAAACGAACTGAATGCAAAAAATAATTTTGATATCGATATCTTATATAATTGGATTTCAAGAAAGCCTTTGATATTGTTGCACATGGAAGACTGCTGTACAAATTGGAGCGGTATGGCATTAAGTGCAAGTTGCTGCAATGGATAAAGGGATAGTTGAGTGGGAGATGGCAGAGAGTGGTAATAAATGGATACTGCTCTACATGGATTAATGTTATTAGTGGTGTCTCCCTCGGGGTTCGGTGTTGTTTTGTATATTTATCAATGACATTGATGAAGGTATATCAAGGTTAATGTCAAAGTTTGCAGATGATACAAAGTTTGGTAGAGTTGGTAATGATGGTAAAGACAGTATGCCACTGCAACAGGATCTAGAAAAGTTAAGCAGATGGGCTGAGAAGTGGAAACTGAAGTTTAACATTGACAAATGCAAAGTACTGCATATGGGTATGGTTGGTAAGAAATGGTTGGTAAGAAAAACATACCAACTGTGTGATACTACATTCAGGGAGGTGGAGAATGAAAAATACCTCGAGGTAACTGTGCAGTCAGATATGAAGTTCTCTGAGCAGTGCAGATGGGTTACCAGAGCAAGTCATGGAGTTTTGTCAATGATATATAGGAATTTTGCAAGCAGAGATAAGGAGGTGATTCTACCTTGTATAAGGCTATGGTCAGGCCACACCTTGAGTAGTGCATACATGTCTGAAGGCCTCATTTTAGGAAGGATGTAGAGTTGCTAGAATGAGTACAGAGAAACGCCACAATATTGGTGAGAGGAACAAATGGGTTCTCTTACAAGTAAAGGCTTAAATTCTGTAAGTCGTAGCATCTGGAAACTAGTCATATGTGAGGTAATCTGATTGAGGTGTACAAGGCTTTGAATGGTTTTGAGCCTGCTGAGATTAAGAACCTGAGGGGGCATTGATTCAAATTGAGGAAAGACAGTTGTAGAACAGATCTGTGGAAGTTTGTCTTTAGCCAGCGGGTAGTTGATTGCTGGAACAGGCTTCCATCTGTTGTTGTGGACGTTGATAGCTTAAATAAATTTAAGGCTGAACTAGACAATCATTTGGAGTGACTGGATGGGTGAAATGTTAAGGTGATATATTTTTTTTTTTTTTTTGGCTGATGCTCTATAAGCTTGCTTTCTTGCATCATATGGCTCAACTAATGCTAATGCGATGAGTTTAAAGTGCTGGTCAAAACATGAAAGGTGGATATTGTTAGGATATCAGAGATGCGGTGTCACACATATATAAAGACATTGTATAAAATCATTATGGGAATCATGTTGTCTTGAAACTTTACTACACATGTTAGACAAATAACTTGTGTGGTTGAGACCTGCTAATTCATAAAATTGGAAAATCTGTGTCCTCATTTTGAATTTAAGGCAATATTTTAAACTTAAACCAAATAAAAGTAGAATAATAAACATAATATATAGGATATTAAGAAATATTAAAATTCTGAAATATTATATCTCTTACCCGAGATTTTTATCGGGAATAACAACATCCACGTAAGATGTAATCAGAATAGATGAAAATTCGTTAAAAGACCTGCTTTGATCTTAAATCCATGCATGCCAAATAATTGGAAGTATAATGGGAGATAATTACCCGAAGCTTGATGGGGGCTTGACGTTTATACCATCTTCAAAGGGAAAGCGAACAAGTGTAGAAGGCCGTATATATAACAACCCCTACACGTTTCATCGGCATATTTCAAAAGTGAGGGGGGGGGATGTGCTGCATCTTATGTGGATGCAGTTATTCCTGAAAAAAATTTCAGTTAAGAGATATAATATTTCAAAATTTTAATATTTCTTAATATCCTATATATTATATTTATTATTCTATTTTTATTTCGTTTGAATTCAAAACATTGACTTAAATTCAAAATGAGGACACAGATTCACTACAATAAGTTAGCATTTGTCCTCAACTAATGCTAATGCGATGAGTTTAAAGTGCTGGTCAAAACATGAAAGGTGGATATTGTTAGGATATCAGAGTTGCGGTGTCACACATATATAAAGACCTTGTATAAAATAATTATGGGAATCATGTTGTCTCAAAATCAAAAGTTAGCATTTGTCCGATTTTATGAATAGGGTCTTGATCACACAAGTTGTCTGTCCAACGTGTATAAAGAATGCAGAATTGTAATTTGGGGAGTACAATGTGTACAGAAAGGATATACAGGATAGAAAGGTAGGAAGGGTTATGCTGTTAGTTAAGAAACACTTAAAATCTAAGGCAGTGCATCTAGTTGCCATTGGTGGACAGCACAGTGTTAAGTCAGTTTGGTGTGAAACAAGCACTGGGAGAGAAAAATGAGGGTAGGAGTGTGTGTTGTAGGCCTAATGACTCTAATGAGTACAACGAACAAATACCCAGAAATACAGTGGGCCAGTAAATGAGAATGTATTATTATCAGGGATTTTAATTTCCCAGATATTGATTGGAACTTGTGGATTGGACACTCAAACACTAGCAAGACTTTTGTGGTTTTATTCGATGACTGTTTTCTACAACAGCATGTTATAGAGGCAACCACAGGAAGTAATACTCTATCTGATTATCAGCAGTGATTATTCATGCATTAAGAATTTGCAGATAAAGAAACAACTAGGTGGCAGTGATCACAGTGTACTGATGTGGGATTTAGTTTTAGCATTAGCCTTAGTAAATACACATGATGCAAGGACGCAAGCTTGTACAGCATCAGCCAAAAAAAAAACAAAAAAAAAAACCCCTTCCCATTTCACCCATCCGGTCACTCCAAATGTTTGTCTAGTTCTGCCTTGAATCTATTTAAGCCATCAACTTCTAGAACAACAGATTGAAGTTTGTTCCAGCAATCCACCACCCGCTGGTTAAAGGCAAACTTCCACACATGTATCCTATAACTGTCTTTCCACAATTTGAATTTATGCCCTCTCAGATGATTATTCTGAGCAAGAGGAAGAATCCCATCAGCATTGAGCATGCTCAAAC
Organism: Mastigoproctus giganteus; assembly: GCF_048544385.1. Taxonomy (NCBI): domain Eukaryota; kingdom Metazoa; phylum Arthropoda; class Arachnida; order Uropygi; family Thelyphonidae; genus Mastigoproctus; species Mastigoproctus giganteus. Next base: position 26,083,036 of record NC_143587.1, read on the forward strand.
CATTCAACGCTTTATACACCTCAATCAGATCACCTCGAAGGTGCCTAGCCTCCAGACACTGTAATTTGCAAATCTTTTAAGACTTCTTTCGTAAGAGCAACCCTTTGTTCCATTCACTAATCCTTCTTAAAATGAGGCCTCCAGACCTGTATACAGTACTAAAGGTGTGGCCTGACCATTCCCTTATACAAGGGGATAATCACCTCTTTATCCCTGCTAGAAAAATTCCTGTATATCATTGACAAGACACCACGAGCTACTCTTGCAGACCGTCTGCACTGCTCAGAAAACTTCATATCCATGAACGTCATAGCCTGCACAATTGTCCCCAGTTTCTTTTCATTCTCTACCACCGTCGGTGTAGTACAACACAGTTGATACATTACTCTGGATTTACTGCATCCCATATGCAGTACTTTACATTTGTCAATATTAAATTCCAGTTGCCACCTCTCAGCCCATTTGCCCAACTTTTCTAGATCCTGTTACAGCAGCACACTGTGATTAGTGTCATTAACAACCCTGCCGACCTTCGTATTGTCTGCAAACTTGGACATTAAGCCTGATAACCATTATCAATATCATTAATAAATACAGAAAACAACAATGAACCCAACACTGAACCCTGGGGGACTCCACTAATAACATTAGTCCATGAAGAGAAGTGTCAATTGATTACCACTCTCTGTCTTCCCTCACTCAACCATCCCTTTATCCATAGCAGCAATTTGCCTCCAATACCACACTGCTCCAATTTGTGCAGCAGTCTCTTCCATGTGCAACGGTATCAAAAGCCTTTCTAAGATCCAAATATATGACTATAACAATATGGATATAACTGAAGTCTTGTCTAGATGATTCTGCCCTGCTTCTTTAACCAGTGCCTCCATTAATTTCCATGGAGCAGAAGTTAAACTAAACAGTCTGTAATTACTTGTATCGCCCTTTGTCCTCCTTTGTGAATTGGGGTCACTTTTGCAGATCTTCATGGGTATCTCCCCTGAGTCCAAGGAAGCTCTCATAATCATGGCTAAGAGTTTGCTTACTTCCTTTGGTGCCTCCTTTAATATAACTGGATAGACCTCATCCACCCCAGGTACCTTTCTTATGTTTATCTTCAACAATTTCTCCTCCACTTTGCTCTCAGTTATTACAAAATCATCTAGCTCACTGCCAGAGTTTAATTCACCTCTGGCATTCCCCTTCCTGAATAACACCTAATGGGTGAATGTAGATGCAAAATACTCATTTAGTTTGTTAGCTACCTGAGCAGGATCATCAACAGTTTAACCATCGATATCAAGTGGACCAATCAGATTCATCCCCCTCCTTCTAGAGTTTACATAAGTAAAGAACTCTTTGCTGTTTTTCTTTGCATCCTTTGCCAAAGATTTCTCATAACCTGCCTTTGCCTGCTTAACCTCCTTGTGACTTGATTACAGACCAACCTTTTTTTTATCATAGCCTTCTGTGTAATCTGTTAATTTATATGCATCCCATGCATTTTTCTTCTCTGCCTCATTAGTTCATCTGACATCCATTTAGGCCTAAACCTTGAACAATATTTCTTAGTTGGTATGAAAAGCCTAGCAGCCTCCTAGATTAAATCTTTGAATGCTTCCCATTTTGAATTTGCTGTTGGTAACATCATCAGTTGGTCCCACTGTATAGAATTTAAAGACTGTCTCAGACCACCATAGTTACCTTTATGAAAGGAAAAAAACCCTTCTCTTGACCTACTATTTCTCTGTATAGTTTTTTATTGTAATCATTAGGCCTATAACACACTTCTAGCAGTAACCCCAGAGAAATGTTCCAAATGTGGATACTACACTCAAGACAGTGCAGAATGAAAGAACTGGAGGTAATTGTGCAGTCAGAAATAAAGTTTTCTGAGTAGTGCAGAAAGACTACCCGAGTAGGTTATGGGATCTTGTCAATGATATATATTAATTTTGCAAGCAGGTATAAGTAGGTGATTATCCCCTTGTATACAGTAATGGTCAGGCCACAGCTTATGTACTGCGTACAGGTCTGTAAGCCTCTGTTTTTTTGTTAGTTGTTGGTACATCGGCTTCTGTGGTCATAATGCACCTCCCAAAGTTTTTGCATTTACTGTGATCCAAGCCCGAGACGGGATTCGAACCCACGACCTTTGGGTTGCCAGGCAGGCATTTTACCCACCTGTCAAGCCTGGTTGGCCTGTAAGCCACATTTTAGGAAGGATGTAGAGTTGATAGAATGAGTATAGAGAAGGGCACCAAGACTGGTGAGGGGAATAAACTTAAATGCTTAAGTTCTGAATGCAGCATCTGGAGTTTAGGCACCTTTGAGGTGATCTGATTGAGGTGTATGAGGCTTTGAATGGTTTGAGCAGGCTCAATGCTGATGGAATTCTTCCTCTTGCTCAGATTACAAACTTGAGGGGGGCATAAACTGAAATTGAGGAAAGAGAATTGTAGAATAGATGTGTGGAAATTTGCCTTAACCCAAGGCAGAACTAAAACTTTTGGAGTTAATGGGTTGGCGAGATGGAAAGCTATTTTTTTTTTTTTTTTTTTTATTTTGGCTGATGCTGTATAAGCTTGCTTTCTTGCATCATATGCTAACAGAGGCATAGCTAGGTTTTTGGCACCCTTGGCAAATTTGTGGCTATGCACCTTTTTTTTCAATAATTGGTAAAATCATAATAAATAATATTAAATACAGTCTGACCTCTGTTTAACGATCTTCTTTATAGTGACTTTTTCTGTTTAGTGAATTTTTTGAATTCCCCTTGTTAATTACATTTAAAATAGTTTCCATAAAATGAACAAAATTTTCCGTGGTATGTCATGGCATGTCTAAAATTAATTGGCTTTTGTTGTTTTATTTAAATTATAAATCACAATACTCACGATTACCTATTTACATAGCAAGCAAAAAAACACTATACACATTATTTATAACTTCTAGCTTATTCAGTACTGTATGATAGAACGTACACAATGCGTGAATTGAGTAACTGCTATCCAAGCAATTTACTTAATAGAGATCCAGAATCTAAGTGGACCTTGTTGAAGAAGATAAGGACAGATGCTGCTAATGAAAATTTTGGATGGGCCCAAAGGAAAGCCAAGAGATACTACATATAATGTAGCGCAGGAAAAAACTTTAAGAACAAAGACGTAGAAAATTATAAGATTTAAAAGGATTGAATATCTGCAAAATGAGCATAAGGCACATCTAGTCGACAAAGAAGTGAGAGAACTATTCAACATCAAAAAGACCGTGCAAGAGACCACATTCTGGATAAAAACAACAGGGAAATTGTGGACAAACAACAGAAAAAGGATAGATGGCAAGAATATCTGAGGAAACTATACTGCGAGGATGACAGACAACTAGGAAATGACAACACCCAAATAGAAGGCGCACATCAAGACTTTCTTCTAGAAGAACTGGAGCAAGCGATTAAATCAATGAAAAATAACAAAGCAACTGGCATTGCTAACATCCCAGCTGAAATGCTCAAATGCCTCGGAGCAAGACAAAAACAACAGCTACTCAATATTTTCGATAATATCCTAAATGGAGGGAAACTACCCCTTGAATTTCTATTATCCATCTTTATTCCCATACCAAAAAAGGCAAGAACAGCAAATTGTGTAGATCACCGTAAAATAAGCCACTCCATGAAAGTCCTCTTGAAGATGATTCTACACAGAATTGAAGGCAAGATTCAAGAACAAATTGGGAAAAACCAGATGGATTTTAAAAAGGCGGTTGGCACAAGAGAAGCAATATTTGCTCTGAATATACTTTCAGCAAGAGCAATTGAACACCAGCAAAACCTATTTGTCTGCTTCATTGACTTTAACAATGCATTTGCTTGAAATATGATATCCTCTTCCAGCTCTTGAACAATCTAAACATCAATCCCAAGGAACTAAGGATACTACAGTTACTATACATTGAGCAAGAAGTGGCAATTGTTGTAGAGGGAGAAAACACAGACTGGGTACAAATCTAAAAAGGAGTGATGCAAGGATGTGTGTTGTCTCCTATGCTGTACGACCTCTATGCTGAAACTATTATAGATTTAATATAAGTTTCTAAAGAAGAAATTACTGTTAATGGTTCAGTTATCAGTAACTTGCGGTACACAGATGATACTGTCCTCATTGCAACCTCAGAAGAAAGGCTACAAAACACTCCTCAACAAAGTGGTAATGGCCAGTGAGCAGATAGGCTTTACAATTAATGCCAAAGATCAAAACTATGGTCACAAGCAAACACCTTGCCTGGAATCAAAATACACTGTGGCAACTCCCCCATCGAACAAGTGAGTAGCTTTAAATATCTAGGGAAGATCTTTACAAATAATAATGACCAGGGCACAGAAATTAGAAGCAGAATTGGTATGGCCAAGGGGTGTTTAAGAATATTAAGAATTTCCTCTTTGACATGAAAGTGGATTTCCAGAAAAGATACTGAATGGCCAAATGCTACACATGCAGCACTCTCCTATATGAGTGTGAGACCTGGGTCATGTGGAAATTAGGAAACTGGAAGCCTTCAAGATGTGGAAGCTCAGAAGAATGCTCAAACTGCCGTGGACAGACCGGGTCACTAATGAGCGGATCCTTAAGAGGGCAAGAACCACAAGGACACTACTGACTACAATTGCAAAGAGAAAGACTGCCTACCTCAGGCATATTATAAGAGGCCCACAATATGACCTACAGAGACTAATCCTGCAATGGAAGATTAAAGGCAAAAGAGCAAAAGAAAGACAAAGAAAAAAGTGGCTTGATAACATCAAAGAATGGACAGGGGGGGTCTTATGACACAAGAACTATAATTTCACAAAGCAAGAGACAGAATTCGTTGAATGGATCCGACCCTTTTGTATAGACCACCCCTTTAACCAGGTCTACAACATTCAAATTGAATATGGAACCTGAAGAAGAAGATGCATTCGAGAATGTGCTGATGAAGTGGTTACCTGATTGGTCCCTTCAAAGTTATGTTCTGAATGGCAAATAGATCTTTGCTGCTATGCAGTGTGTGTACTCAGATTTAAGGATGAATGCAGGCTTGAATCGCCCTCTGAAAACATGCCATTTGGCAAAAATGAATTTTCATAAGCCTGCTCTCATGCTGATGGGACATCATTTAGGGGTGCCATTTCGACACCCGAGGCTAGCTTCGGGTGTCGAAATGGCGATAATGTTGACATGGCTTGGCACGGAACTGATTTGAGCTGTCAGTGGTGCCCTTCTGATACTGGCACCCTTGGCACCTGACCCAATGCCAAGGCATTCCTACGCTACTGTATGCTAATACTACAGTTCTTCCCTGAATTTATTCAAATTACCCAATTCCACAACAAATGGAAATTTTTTGAATAATCAACCACATGCTAGTTGACGCAAACATCTGCACATCTATCCTCAACCATCCTTCCTCAGTTTGAATTTATGCCCCTCATGTTTGTAGTATCAGTAAGAGGAAGAATCCACAACACTTATCTTACTTGATCCATTCAATGGCTTGGTAAGAGCATCCTTTTGTTCCCTTTACCAATCGTATTGCCGTGCTCTGCACCTTTTCCAGCAGATCTACATCCTTCCTAAAATGAGGCCTCTAGACTGGTATACAGTACTGAAGACACATCTTAACCACGGCTTTGTACAAAGGATAATCACCTCCTTATCTCTGCTAGCAAATTTCTTGTATATCACTGACAAAATCCCTATGAACTATCTTGTCAGCCTGTCTGCAGTGCTCAGAGAACTTCACATCTGACTCCACAATTACTTCCAGGTCTTTTTTGTTTTGCATTGCACTGAGCGTAGTACCACACTTTTGGTATGTTAGTCTGAGATTACTCCTAGACATATGCAATACCTTGCATTCATCATTGTTAAATTTCAATTGCCATTTCTCAGCCGAACTGCCTAATATTTCTAGATCTTGTTTCAGCAGCATACTTTCACTACTTTTGTTAATTAACCTGCCAACCTTCATATCATCTGCAAACTTAGATATCAATCCTCATATATATATATATATCATTAATAAATATCATTAAAACTCAATACTCATATTTATGCATAACAATGGACAAAGCATTGATTGCTGGGGGACTCCACTAATAATATTAGTCCAGAAAGAGCAGTGCCAATTGATAACCACTCTCTATCTTCTCCCACTCAGCCATCCCTTTATCCACAGCAGTAACTTGCCTTTAATGCCACATTGCTCCAGTCTGTACAGCAGTTTTTTATGTGGAACAGTAGCTTTTCCACATAAATTCAAGTATATGATATCAAAATTAATTTTTGCATCCAGTTTCTTTGTTACTGCATCATAGTAGTAGTAGTGGCATGTGATGCAAGAAAGCACGTGTATGAGCTTATGCAGCATCAGCCAAAAAAAAAAAAAAAAAAAAAATCACACCATTCCCTCCAAATGCCTGTCCAGTTCCTCCTTAAATTTATTCAACCTATCAACTTCCACAACGACAGATGGAAGTTTGTTCCAGCAATTAACAACCTGCTGGCTAAAGGCAAATTTCGCACATCTATTCTACATCTGTCTTTTCTTAATTTGAATTTATGCCCCCTTAGGTTCGTAATCTGAACAAGTGGAAGGATCCCATCAGAATTCAGCGTGCTCAATCCATTCAAGGCCTATAGTATTCTATAGATTGGTCAGCCAAGACCACCCCTTAACAAATCCAAGCTGGCACTGCCGTATAATTGTATTCCTGTCTAAATGGTCCTGCCTTACTTCTTTGACCAGTGACTCCATTATTCTCTTGAAACAGATGTTAAGTTAACAGGTCTGTAATTACTCATGTGACCTTTTGATCCCACTTTGTGAATTTGGGATATATTCCACATCTCCAGTCCACAGGGACCCCCCCCCCCCCAAATCCAAGGATGTTCTCATAATTATGGCTAAGGGTTTGCTTACCTTTTTTAACTCCCTCTCTTAATATAATTGTATAATCCGATCCACCATAGGTGCCTTTTTTATGTTTAGCTTCAACAATTTCTGTTTCACTTTCCTTTCAGTTATTACAAAATCATCTACTCCTCATTAGAGTTTAATAAACTTCTGGCATCCCCTTCCCTAAAGAATTCCTCATGTGTATATGTAGATACAAAATATGATACAAAATATGTATTCAGTTTGTCACAAACCTGAGCAGGATCATCAACAGTTTTAGGTGCAGTCTTCATAACTAGACATTGTATTCCAAGTGAAGTCTTACAACTGGAAATTGAATAAAATACAGGTTAAATGATGTATATCATTTAACCTGTATTTTATTCGAGATGGTCATCACTACATTCGAGATGCTTTTGATTTTTTCAGATGTATTTGCAAAGCAGGTGTCGGTGTCCATCCATCAATATATAATAACTTGACACACAGAAAATGGGTTTTCAAAAAAAAGTTCACATTTGTATCTTTCAGAAACATGTGAAAAGCCATTTCAAATTAAAATCAAAATTTTTAAAAATGTTACCTGCATTTGATTTTTATCATGGAGAGACCTTCTCTAAATGAAGATCAATTTCATAGTTTCTCGGTGGTAAGGCTTGGGCTTGTGTTCAACTGAGAGACAAATACAATTATCCACAGTTCTGCCTAAGTTTGTATTAGGCTTATAGTACAAGAAAGCCAAAGACTTTTGCTGCACTGGCCAAAAAAAAAAAAAAAATAAATAATAATAAAATAAAATAATAAATAAATAAAACAAAAATAAAATAATTAAAAATATATAAATGTAAACAATATATAGCAATAAGGAATAGAAGAATAAGCTATGTATTGGTAAGAAAGAAAGAAAGAAAGGAAGGAAGGAAATTTATGGAATAGGACCACTGCAAAGCAAAAAAAAAAAAAAAAAACCACAACCATAATGAATAAAGAAACAGAAAAACTGTAAAAGAAGTTTGTATAAAAGTGGTAAGGAACAAGCAAATCTATGATATACACACTTGCAAAAAAAATCCATATTGTAGTATAATGCATCCTGTGTAACTTGTGTGCCATTATCAAGAGTCAACCACAAATTGTGAGAAAAGATGGAAACATGTAGGCCGCTGTTTCTGACATAAATGTTATGTAAGTAAATAATGCAAGTAACAAGTAATTATGATATCAATTTATTATTTGCTAAATTCTAATTACTATAAATTTGTGGAATGTTTACAACTGTTTACAGAAGCCTACATGTTGTTGTCTTTTCTTGCAATTTTGATGGCTGTCTCTTGAAAACAATACTGTTTCTTTGTGTATACTAGATATCTGTTTGTTCCTCACCACTTTTATAGAGTCTTCTTTTACAATTTTATATATATATATATATATATAGATGTAACAAACTAATTAACAAGTAAAAATAAGTAAGAATAAAAAGTAAAAAATAAAACTGGTAAAGCAAGCATCAGAGGCAGCATAATAGCATAAACCTCTGCATGTTGGGTATTGTATAAGACAAGAAAAAAAAAATTACCAATTTTATTTTTTACTTTTTATTCATACTTATTTTTACTTGTTAATTAGTTTGTTACATCTTTATTACATGGTAGTAGCGGGCAATATGCTAATGCTGTGCCTGTCCTGTCCTCTATAGCTTAATTCTTGTCTATTTAAATCTGGCTTAATGTTAATCTTGTTAGTAGTGTGGTTTTTTCCATATGAGTGCTATTATTATTTATCCTATTTTATATTTTTCACAGCATAAGGACTGCCACTATTCAAGTCTTCTGCACTGGTAGCTCAATCTATTAATCGGATGTGGAGCTGATCTTTTTTGATGACTCGCCACTGTGGAAATTTGTGTAGTGTTCAAAATGCTGTGATTCCCTGACCATTACTGGCCCTGTGGCTCTGCAATGAGATGGGGCATAATGGTCAGTATATTTTTGTTTATTTAGTTTAATTTTGTATCGTAGTTAGCTCTCTCTGTTATTAATGATATTTCACGCTAGTTGGACCTGGTGCTGCAGGAGGGTGCCGCTAAGTTTTGTCTAATTCATTTTCTTTTATTTTAAAAAATTTTTTTCAAGCACTGCATCTACAATACTTTCAGTCTTGTTACATTTCCCCTTCCCCACTGTTTGTTTTTACATTTAGTTTCACTCTATTTTTTGCTCAACTGGTTTGCCATACTGCTGGATTATGTTTTATTATTTTTTTTTTTTTTGTCTTATATATATATATATATATATTAATTAATAGTAAAAATAAAAATAAAATAGAAAACAAAACACCAAAGTGCTCCCTCCTTACATGGGTGAAGAGGGAGCACTTTGGGATCCAGCTGATCTCTGAATATTCCCAAGCTGTCAACCTCAACTACCAATGGAGGCAACTTATTACAGTAATTAACAACTTTCTGGCCAAAATAAAATGCAATCCAGTCTCAATCACTTTACCATAATTTGAATTTATGGACCCTAGTTCTGGGATCACTTATAAAATTGAAAATATCACTATCATTCATTTTATTATCTCCCTCTCAGAGCCTTAAAGTAAGTCAAGTCCTTTCTCTAAGGTTCATAACTGCTAAGCTGTGGAAGTCCACAGATCCAGTCTTTCCTCATGCAGGTGCCTTTTTTGCAAATCTCGCAAATAAAATGTTTGTAAAATCATGGCTAGGTCACTGTAGGCCTTCATTGCTGCCTGTCTTAAATGTTTGAAGAACTTCATGTCTGACTGTATTGTAACTCACAAATCCCTTTCTTCCTCCGTTGTTTTTAATTCTGTCCAACCAAGTGGATAAGTTATTTTCGGTTGCTATTTCCCAAGTGTAAGACCATATATTTTGCTGCATTAAAACAGCTGCCACTTTTCCTGACCATCCACAAACTGATCATTAATCACTCTCCCAATCTTTGGCCGACCGGGCTAGCCGAGTGGGTAAAGTACCTGCCCGGCAACCCAAAGGTCGCGGGTTCGATTCCCGCCTCGGGCTTGGATCAAAGTACTGCAAAAACCTTGGGAGGTGCAATATGGCCACAGAAGCCGATGCGCCAATAACTACCAAATCAATCCCAATCTTTGCATCATCAGCAAGTTATGACATTATGCTCTCTATTCCTTTGTTGATGTCATTTATTAGAATCAGAAAAAGCAGTAGTCCCAGAACTGACTAAGTGGGACCCAATTCTAACTTTAGACCAAACCACCAAAGAGTAATCAATAATCACAGCCCTCTGTTCCATGCAGCCATCCTGTGATCCTTCTTAGAATCTTTTTAAATTGTATAACATCACACAAATAAATGAATTTACTTTACATTTAAATATCCTTAAAACTGCAGGGCAGCTGTTTCAAAGTTTACTGCCTTCTCATTAGCTGGGAGGTGGTCTATGTTAGCAAAGACCACCTCCCAGCTGAAGTCATAGTCTAAGTGAACAGCCAGGTTGTACATAGGACAGCCAAGTTGTACATGGGAAAAATTACCATACACAACTTCCTTTTAAAACCATAAAAACTTTTATTTTTACCTTTCACTACTAAACTAGGTACATTTGCCATGCAAAATACAATAGTCAGGAATTTCAGGAGTTATTTCAGCACAGTAGTTAAAATCAAAATTCGGAATGTTTCTTCATGATTGAAATCAATGGAGAGATATTCTGTTCTTACTGAAGTCTGAGTGCAGATTGCTTGTAGCACTGAGGTTTAGTCTTATATTCAACTTTGTGACCATTTGCCAGTAAGATGAGATGAGAAGAGAAGCCAGTAAGCTTTCAAACGGAGTGTCCTAGTCGTTCCTCAAATATTTAAATGTATAGCAGATTCACCTATTCAGGTAATGCTTTACAATTAAAAGATATTTGATTTAGGTAGAATGGATAACTATAATGATTAATTCAAGACTTGAATGGCTCTGCAAGGCTTTTGGGGGGAAATTTCTATCAGCTAGGCCTGCGCTTGTAGGTAGAAGGAATCTGTTTTGTAGAGACGGGATACATTTAAACAAAGGTGGTGCAAGAATTTTTGCCAGTATTATTGAAGATACCTTAAAGGTTCATGGAAACTGCTAGTTTGGGGGGAAAGAGATAATATACATACGCGTTTATCTGATAATATTGGTCAAATTGGTCAGTTTTTGTTTGTTATCGCAGCAAAACTTATTAGCAAAATAGGGCAGAAATGTTTCAAATGAGTGGGTAGCTAATGCCAGGGAAGTGGGCTTAAATAACTTTAAGGGGTGTGTCAGGGTAGTTAACCATACAAGAATGCTAAGTTTTAATTGTTTATACAGTAATGTCAGAAGTGTTGTCAATAAAATGAGTGAATTCAAACTGTTAGTTAGGATAAGTAACACTGACATAATAGGGCTTAAGGAAATGTGGTATCGCCCGGAGATAGGGGATGATGAGTTTGAGTACAGTAAGTATAATGTATTTAGGAAGGATAGGGCAAACAGAAGGGGTGGTGGGATCATGCTTCTTATCAAAAGCAGCCTGAGTGTGACAAAAGCTTTCCCGGATTCAGACGTTTTGCATGCCATTATAGAATCTGTATGGTGTGAGATAGTTAGAAGCAAAGGTAAAATGAGAGTGGGATTAATCTACAGGGCAGGTGATTGTGAAGATTATGATGAGAACCTCTACATGCAAATGGAATGGGCAAGTAAGCATGAATGTCTTATTATGGGTGATTTTAATTTGCCTCTAATCAGGGTGGCCAATTGTCCCGATATGGCCAAGATTGTTCTGATTTAGAACTTCAAGTCCCGCTTCCCGATAATATCATTTATCCCGATAAGAGAGGAAAAAACTGTTAATTTATTGATTTTATGTATTTTTAATTAATTTTTATTGGAATCTAACGGATGTGTTAAAAATTAATTCTAATAACAAGAGAAAAATGAGAATGTCTAAAGGCTTTTTGTTCATCACTGAGTAATGAAGAAAAGAAAATCTGTGTTGACCAAAAATGGGTGCAATTTATCTCAAAATTTCCAGAGGCAAATAATTTGTCTCAAATTGTAAGCTCTATATTAAGCATTGCACATTCAAATGCTTTGTCAGAAAGAGTGTTCAGCTTAATGAAAACTGCTTGGAGGAAAGAGAGAAACCATATTCGATTAAAAAATTTAGAAGCTGAACTTATGGTGATATAAAACTATAACATGACCTTTTCAGAATTTTTAAAATACTTTTTAAAATCTTCAGAAGGAGAAGAAATTTTAAAACTAGTGAAATCTAAAGAAAAATATATAAAGTAAAAGTAGTCTTCCTTGCTATTTTAAAAATAACTGTTATAAATAATATTATAGTTTATATAGGCAAATACATATTAACAACAATCATATAACAAATAAATACAAATAAATAATATGTCAAAGAAAGTATTAGGGAAAAGAATATTCTAGACCTCATGATCACCCATGAACCAGATGACATAATAGGGCTGACAGTACAGGAACCAATAGCAGGAAGTGATCATGGAGTTCTATGGTGGATGATGAAGAGAGAGGTGACAGTAGTTAAAGGTAAAGGAATGGGTTATAATTTCAGAAAAGGAAATTACGATGCCTTAAGGTGCCACATGGCCTCTACTAATTGGATAGATATCTCACAGAGCGCAAATACAATTTAATTATGGAATAACTTTAAAACATTAATCACAGAAACCTTGAATGCTTATATACCAAAAAAAATACTCCACAGGGCAGATTCCAAGTTGGATTAATAAGGAAGTTGCCAGATACTTGAGCAGAAAAAAGATGGAATGGAAAAGTTACAGAGCAATAAAAGGTAATGAAACCTATAGCAGCTACAAATTGATCTGTAATAGTGCCACAAAAAAAGGTTAAGCTGGCAAAGGCAGATTAGGAGAAATTGCTGTAAAAGAGAGCAAAGAGCAGGGATAAGGAATTCTTCACATATAAATGCAAAGGGGAGAAGGACAAACCAGATTGGATATTTATATAATGGATGTGGGATAGTATTAGATATACCAGCTGATTTTGCAGATGAACTCAAAAGTTACTTTGAATCGGTATTTACAGAAGAAAATATCCTGTATATCAAAGAGAAATTATGGGAGTGAAGTCAAAAAATATCTAATTAATGATATTGAAATTTCACATGATTATTTAATGAAAATAAATTTCAAGCCTATAGGCCAGTAAGGTTCCTGGGGTTGAAGGCATATACCCTATAATCTTAAGGGAGGCGGCCAGTGAGAGTAGGTTCCTGGGATTGAAGGCATATACCCTATAATCTTAAGGGAGGCGGCCAGTGAGAGTAGGTTCCTGGGATTGAAGGCATATACCCTATAATCTTAAGGGAGGCGGCCAGTGAGAGTAGGTTCCTGGGATTGAAGGCATATACCCTATAATCTTAAGGGAGGCGGCCAGTGAGAGTAGGTTCCTGGGATTGAAGGCATATACCCTATAATCTTAAGGGAGGCGGCCAGTGAGAGTGAGTGCACTGAACCACTGACAGTAATTATGAGAGCATCACAGGACTTGGTAATTATTCTGTTGAATAGGAAAAGTGTCAATGTATCTCCAATACATAAGGGCAGTTCTAAGAGTGAAGCAGGAAATTACCGGCTGGTCAGTCTAACTTCAGTAGTAGGAAAAATCATGGAGGCAATGATCCAAGGTGGTATTCAGGATCATTTAGACAGAAATGGAATTCTGAAGGATACTCAGCATGGTTTTGTAAAGGGAAAATCATGTTTAACTAATCTGGTTAGTTATTTTGACAGGGTCACTCAAGAGCTGGACTTAGGGAATAATTCTGACACAGGGAATAATGGATTTCAGCAAAGCATTTGACTCAGTCCCACATGAGCAGTCACTTTATAAGCTGGAACAGGTTGGAATCATAGGGAAAATCCTGAGAGATAGCAGGATGTCTTCAGGGCAGGAGGCAGAGGGTTGTGATAAATGGTATTCCTCAGATTGGGTTGATCTAAGGAGTGGGTTCCCCAAGGATCAATATTAGGCCCACTATACTTTTTGATTCTCATAAATGACATCGATGAAGAGAAAGAGGCTGTGACATCTAAATTTGCAGATGGTGTAAAGATTGGTGGAGTAATTAATGATCACTGCCAAGCAGAGCTTCTTCAGAGTGACCTAGATAGACTTCAGGGATGGTCAGAAAAAATGGCAGCTATGCTTTAATCCAGCAAAATGCAAGCTATTACACCTGGGGAACAGTAATCCCAAAATAACTTATATACTTTGTCGAGTTGAAATAAAGCCAGTAGTGGAGGAGAGGGACTTGGGTGTTACAATACAGTCAGACACAAAGTTCTTCGAGCATTGTAGATAGGTTGCAACGAAGGCCAATGGTGTCCTATCAATGATTTATCGAACAATTGCTAGTAGAGATAAGGATATAATAATCTAATTATATAAGGCTATTGTCAGACCAAACTTGGAATACAGCTCCTTGAAAGAGTCCAAAGACGGGTAACTCACCTGGTGAGATCGGCAAAAGGGCGTCCATATGATGAAAGACTCTGAATATGTGGGTTGCAGAGCTTGGAAATTAGGCACCTCAGAGGAGACTTGATTGAGGTGTTTAAGGTTCTGAGAGGCATAATATAATGAATGAAGATGAAAAATTCACGGTTATAAATGATTCTAGAACTGGTTACAGGGAGAGATGTTTAGACTGGCTTGCAGGAAGTTTTATTTTAGCCAGCGAGTTATAAATTACTGAAATAAGTTACCTACATGGGTGGTAGAGGGTGACAGTTTGGGGAAATTAAAAGGTGAGCTGAATAATTACCTACGGGGGAGGGAAATGCATAGGTTGTCTATTTCCTTTTTTCTTATTAATTATTTATTTTTTTAACATTTTCTTCTTATTTTTATTATTATTTTTCATTTTATTTTATTATTATTTTTTTTGGCTGGTGCAGTATAAGTCATAGGCTTCCTTCCACCATGTGGCTATCCATTTGCTGAAGAGAAGCCAGTAAGCTTTAAAATAGCGGTCCTGGCAATGTCTCATATATTTAAATGTATAGGCTAATTCACCTACTTAGGTGATGCCAGAGAATTTAAAAAGACATTACAACTTAGGCTGAGCTGTGGATAAGAGTATTTATCATTATGCTGATCATAAGCCTAAGCCACTGAGGACTTGGCAATTGATCGTCATTGAGAGCAACAAGCTATCTCTACTCCATGATCAAAATGACATGCAAGTAATGTGTATGAATTTCAGTTTTATTTCAACTAAGGCATTATTATTATTATTATTATTATTATTTACATGGTGCAAGGAGGCTTAGACTACACCAGCCAAAAAAAAAAAAAAAAAAAAAAAATCCCCAGTTACCCTAAGTTGTTGTTGTTATTTGGTTTTTAGGAGCATTAGCAACTGAGGCCATATTGCTCCGGTGATATGCGGTGTTCATTCCCTGACCTTTCCGCATCCTCCGTATTTGGTGGTCACGGGCTCAAACCCCGGTTAGGTATAATCAAGAAGTGTGCGCTACGCACTGCTGCTCCTGCCCACCTGGCTACAGAGACACCAATTACCCTGACTCTGAGAGAGGG
This sequence comes from Mastigoproctus giganteus, assembly GCF_048544385.1. NCBI lineage: Eukaryota > Metazoa > Arthropoda > Arachnida > Uropygi > Thelyphonidae > Mastigoproctus > Mastigoproctus giganteus. The sequence continues at coordinate 26,098,586 of NC_143587.1, forward strand.
AGAGAGAGAGAAAGAGAGAGAGAGAGAGAGAGAGAGAGAGAGAGAGAGAGAGAGAGAGAGAGAGAGAGAGAAGAATGATGGTATCCAGTTCAGGACCCTGGGTGTGCCAAGCCCATACTCACCAGATGTGAGATCCTGGTGACAATCGTGTTCCTACTTTCCTTATCCTTTTGATTAATTACTTGAACTGATATAGTATTAATGCAACATATCGGTTCAAGTGATGAATTTTTATTTCTGTAGTATTGTTTAATAATTTATTTGCTTTTTAATTATTTTGTTATTTGCATGTTACTAATTTTCTTAAATAAAAACACAATTTTAACCTAATTAAAACTTAATTTTATGTCTATGTTTCTGATTACAGAAACACCTGAATGCAGGGTCAATGCAAACCTGAGTGATATTAGCATTAGTAAAGGCACATGATGCAAGAAAGCAAGCTTATATAGCATCAGCCAAAAAAAAAAAAAAAAAAAAAAAAACACCACAAATCTTCTAATTTCACCCATCCACTTGCTCTGCCTTAAATCTGTTTAAGCTATCAACTTCTACAAAGACAGATGGAAGTTTGTTCCAGCAATCAACCACACACTGGCTAAAGGCAAAATTCTGCACATCTATCCTACAACCGTCTTTCCTTAATTTGAATTTATGCCCTCTCAGGCAATGAAATATCCCTGAAATTTCTACAGTATAAAGACAGCCCTCTTTATTATTGAAGATCATAAATGTTTTAAAGGGTAAGTGGAATGTAATACCATCAGCTTTCTTCAAGAAATTATGTACTCAAGGCTGCATTTTAGGCTGCATTACAGCCAAAGGTAGCCCAAAACTATTAATTCCTTTGAGAAAATATGTTTTGTTCATAACTACAAGTGCCCCATTACTTTGTGTAGAGAGAGAGAGAGAGAGAGAGAGAGAGAGAGAGTTCTCAGAACAGAAAATACAGTACAAAATTACCACTCACTCCCCCCTCACACACGCGCACACACACACACAAAGAACAATATGTTTTTTATCATATCTATATTATATTTAACCAACACATCATATTTGGTCAATAATTCCAGTTAGTGTGATTATTTTTCATGTTTTAGTCATTTTATCCAGGATTTACATTATTTAATACAGTACTATATTGAAGAGTGACACCATACTGCAAAACACCTGAAGCGCTCAAGGGGTCAAAAAGATAAATGTTGTTGTTATTTGGTTTTTTTAGGAGCATTAGCAACTAAGGCCATATTGCTCCGGGATATGCGGTGGTCATTCCCTGACCTTTCTGCATCCTCCGTATATAAAACCGAGAAATTTCAAAACCGAGTTTAACCGAAGTTTACTCTTAAAACCGGTTTTAAAACTGATTTTCTCAGACTTAGGGAAAATAATTAAAAGCTTATAACACAGGTATTTATTTTATCTTGGGTAGATTGTACAAATCGTAATCAAATCTTTTAAACAAAATCTATCACCTCTTATAGTAAAAAAAAATTAAAATGCTCCAAAAAAGTAACCAGCTTGAGATTATACAAAATTACAAATTGTATTCAAATCCTTTGAATAAAAACTATCTTCTCGTATAGTAAACAAAAAAATAATAAGCCCTATAATAATAATAATAAATAAATAAAAATAATATGATGAAAAAACAGCTTGGGGAAATTACTTTACTATTTATTGCTCAGCTTTTTTCTGAAAATGATCCTTTAAAAAACACAGTATATTAAGCATTTTTCCTGATAGACTTGACCTTATTTTTGTGTTAAAGAGACCAGTGATCAAAAACACTCTCTCAGATTGTACATTTGTTGGTTTAATGGTCAGCAGTGCTCTATAAACTTTCTCCAGCTTTTCACATCTACTGTTAATTGGCTCCAAAATTTTAAATTCTTTGCTGATTTCCAATTCACTCGGATATTTTGAAGGCTCTTCAGTTAATCTCTTTATTACACTATCATACTCTCACACGAGTGTATCTCCAACATCGGAACTAGACGAGTCTTTGTTTTCTTCTAAAAGAACAGTTTGCTTGCCAAACGTATCATCATTGTTGCGCCATCGGTGGGGCAGGCAACAATATCCTCATCCAAGTTCAAACCAAATTCCTTCAAGTGTCCATTCACAATTTGCTCAGTTCTTCTACTATCAAGTGAACCATTAATCTCAATAAGACCTAACGACCAACGATTGTCTTTTGAATGCACATTTATATTCATATACCTTTTATTTTGTATAGACATATATTCGTCTAGAGTCAATGAATACTGTGCACCCAAAACCAATGAATTTTTGAAATGCTGAATGAGTTCTTCTTTCTTAGTTTTATAATAATTCAGAACCATATTTTTAATTCCATTCACTGAGGCTGGTGGTAATTTATCATATTTATTTCTCTGAAGGTGAAGGCTTGATTGTATAAACTCACTCTTGGCAATTGAATTAAAAGAAAATCCATCTAAAGCAGCTAATTTTGAAATCTCTTCTTCCACAGATTTTTTAACGATAAAGTTTTCTAATGTTCTTACCATTTTTACGGGAGGTTCACTGTTATCTTGTTTAATGTCAATCTGATGCATTTTCTTTAAATGCAAAATCAAAGATGATGTAGATCCTCCGGACGACTTCATTATCTTCTGACATTTCGAACATTGTGCTTCATCTTTGCTTTTTCGAGCAAAATAATTCCATACACATTTGATTTCATCTTAGACATATTAAGAGTAATAAATATAAATTAGTAGGAATTTATATCACCGACAATTTTAAATAAAAATATTGAAGATAACAAAGGCACAATACTATTCGTCACTCCAGCAAGCACTGAATGAAGAGTCTAAATGAGACAAGTTTCAAAATTTTCACGAAAGAAATTTTTTGAAGCTGCTTTTTGGAGAACATTTGATCACAAATTTAATAGGAATAAAGAAGCAAAAAACTTTCTACATTTGAAATTTGATGCAATATTCAGCAAATCTGTTTCTAGTGGGTAACCATCAATAAAGCGAGTTCCATAACTTGCCTGGCGAACAACATAGATGGAACGGAGAAACGTTGAGAATTTTCTTTTACGCTATTGCTCCGACTCACTCAGTCGTGAATGAGTACACCTGCATCATGCCATGATACAGGTGGGAAGATAAAAAGGTACCCCTCCTAGATTTGGGCCACTTGCCCATGAGATTCGTACCTAAACATAAAATAAAATAAAAAACATGTTTTAAACATAAAGCAGTTGAACGATCCAGACAAACGAACAAACAAAAGAAAATGTGCGTAACAAAAAACTATATTGGAGGGCTAACTAAAAAAAAAAATATTCGAAATCAGTTTTAGAAGCTCGGTTTTGGTTTTAACAACCCAATATGAAAACCGATTTAACCGGTTTTATAAAACCGGTTAAATCGGTTTTCACCGATTTAACTACTAGGGCTTGCAAACCGGTTTGCAAGCCCTAGTGGTGACGGGTTCGAACCCCAGTCTAATCAAGAAGCGTGTGCTATGCACTGCTGCTCCTTCCCACCTGGCTATGGAGGCGCCGAGATAAATGTACTTCAATACTCTTATGTGGTTAATTTCAGAAATGGTGTGGGGAGAAAAGGATGAAAGTTGAAGCTGAGTTATTGTAGTGCAATACTGTATCACAGTAGAAATAACTTACTTAGTGCTAATAGGTTAACTAAAATATGTCTGTGATTACCACAACAGAATAAAATAACGGAATAAAATAACAGCTAGTTTTTACTACTTTTTTTTTTAATTATTACAAAATGAACACAACCTCAATTTGTTTATTTTTGGAATAGAGAAAAATTTATCTTAAAGAACACATGTATGTTTAAACATATGCTCACATCTGGAGTATGGGCTTTGCTTTGGTTTTGGGTTATGGGTTTTGCTTTGCTTTGCCAGAGCAGCAAAGCAAAAGGCTCAAGCTAATGGGAGTGCTGTGGCTCAGGGGAGAACTGAGGGGGTGCAGTTGCCCTCTGAATCACAGCCTATTAAAATGCACTACTTGCTTGATGTTTGTGGAGCAGTCAGGTACGGGACATGATACTGCCATGGGGGATGTCTTTGTGTGTGTGCGGGATGAAAGGAGTGTAAGGAAATCAGGCGACAACTCAGCATTGTTATGGGCCTATATCAGAGCATGAAGGACAGGGTGGATGCCCTCGAAGGATTAAAAGTGAGGGGCCCATCAAGCTCTCAGCTGCCCACACCAATGCCAGAGCTTGCACTTGGTCATCACGCAACACAGCGGCAGCCCCCAAGGCAGAATGCGCTGGTCCCAAAGGAACTAGTAGTTGTTGGTGACTCCATTGTCAGGGAAACGGGAAGCATGCTTTGTAAAAAGCATAGGTGGAACAGGACCAGGGTATGTCTGCAGGGGCAAAGGTTTGTGACGTTGTACAGCGGATATCATCTTTTAAGGGCACAAAAGGTGATATAGTTGTACAGTTGGCACTAATGATATTAAGAGTAGGAGACCGGCAGAATTACTTAACAAGTACAGGTCACTGTTGAAAAAAAGCCGTGAATTAGGGTTGAATTTGAAAGTGTCTGCAATTCTGCCCAGACACGACAGGAGGGAGTATATGATGAGAGCCCTGTCGATCAATTCGGCCCTGGAAAGACTGTGCAAGGATCAAGGGGTAGAATTTTTTTCAGCCTGGTCTGTACTTGTTAACAGGAGAGACTGCTTCTACAGGGATGGGATACACTTAAATAGAAAGGGTGCAAGAATGTTTGCTGATGCTATCGAGGCAGTGTTAGGTGGGTCGGAAAACTGCTAGATTGGGGGGGGATACAAGGACTAATAGATTAACAGTAGCCACTGGCAGAGGTGAAAGTGATTCTTCCACTGCTTCTATTGGAATGAGCCGCAGCCTGGAAAATAAGATGCAGGATATATCAGACACTGCTGGGAATTATTGGGGTACAAATAAACACATAGGTTGTGTTAGGGTAGCTAAGAAAAAGAACAGGTGCATGTATACTTGCGTGTACACCAATGCTAGGAGTTTGGAAAATAAATTTCACGAGTTCGAGGTATTGCTCAAAACATCAAAGGCAGATATTGTAGGCATTTCAGAGACGTGGTGTCACACAGATATAACGAATGCAGAACTGGAATTTGGGGAGTACAATGTCTACAGAAAGGATAGCCAGGATAGGAAGGGAGGAGGGGTTATGCTATTAGTTAAGAAATACATAAAATCCAGTCGACATTGCTGGACAGTGCAGTGTCGAGTCAGTTTGGTGTGACATAAGCATGGGAGATCAAAATTGAGAGTAGGAGTGTGCTATAGGCCTAATGACTCTGATGAGTATAATAAGAAACTGTACAGGTAAATAGAGTGGGCCAGTAAATCAGAGAGTCTTATAATGGGGGATTTTAATTTCCCAGATATTGACTGGAATTTGGGGGCTGGTCACTCACACACTAGCAAGGCTTTTGTGGATTTATTGGATGACTGTTTTCTACATCAGCATGTTCGGGAGGCAACTAGAGGGAGTAATACTCTTGATTTAATTATTATTAGTGATTCTTCATGCATCAAGAATTTGCAGATAAAGGAACCACTAGGTGGCAGTGATCATAGTGCTCTGAAGTGGGATTTACTCAAAGAGGTAACTAAACAGGGGTAAAGGGAAGGGTTATTGCTTTTGTAAAGGCGACTATGATGGTCTGAGACAGTATTTAAATTCTATACAGTGGGACCAACTGATGATGTTACCAACAGCAAATTCAAAATGGGAAGCATTCAAAGAACTTATCTTGGAATCTACGAGGCTTTACATACCAACTAAGAAATATTGTTCAAGGTTTAGGCCTAAGTGGCTGTCAGATGAACTAATGAGACATATGGCAGAGAAGAAAAATGCATGGGATAAATACAAATTAACACGTGACACAGAAGCCTATGTTAGATACAAGTTGATCTGTAACCAAGTTACAAAGGAGGTTAGGCAGGCGAAGGCAGATTACGAGAAATCTTTGGCAAGGGATGCAAAGAAAAACAGCAGAAAAACAACCCCTTAGCCATAATTATGAGAGCTTCCTTGGACTCAGGGGAAGTACCCATGGACTGGAGATGTGCAAACGTGACCCCAATTCACAAAGGAGGATCAAAGGGCGACACAAGTAATTATAGACCTGTTAGTTTAACTTCTGTCTTGGAAAATTAATGGAGACACTGGTTAAAGAAGCACTGCAGGATCATCTAGACAAGACTTAAGTTATAGCTCAGACACAGCATGGTTTTGTTAAGGGGAAGTCTTGCCTGACCAATTTGATTGGATGCTATGATGCAGTCACAAAAGAACTGGATGCGGGGAATAACTTTGATATTATATACTTGGATCTTAGAAAGGCTTTTGATTCTGTTGCACATAGAAGACTGCTGCACAAATTGAAGCAGTGTGGCATTGGAGGCAAATTGCTGCTATGGATAAAGGGGTGGTTGATGGGGAGAAGACAGAGAGTGGTAATAATTGGACACTGCTCATTGTGAACTAATGTTATTAGTGGAGTCCCTCAGGGTTCAGTGTTGGGTCCATTATTGTTTTCTGTATTTATACAGATATTGATGATGGTACATCAAGCTTAATGTCCAAGTTTGCAGACGATACATAGGTTTGCAGGGTTGTAAAGGACACTACTGATGCTATGCTGCTGCAACAGGATCTGGAAAGGTTAGCATTAGCATTAGTAGAGGCATTTGATGCAAGAAAGCAAGCTTATGTTGCAGCATAAGCCAAAAAAAAAAAAATAATAATAATAAATAAATAAATAAATAAATAAAAAATAACCACTTCCACTTCACCCCTCTGTTCGTTCGAAATACCTGTCCAGCTGAGCCTTAAACTTATTTAGGCTATCAACTTCTGCAACAAGGGATGGAAGTCTATTTATTCCACCAACCAACCACCCGCTGGCTAAAGACAAATTTCCTCACGTCGATCCTACATCTGTCTTTTCTCAATTTGAATTTATGCCCTCTCAGGTGATTATTCTGAGCAAGAGGGAGAATCCCATCAGCATTGAGCATGCTCAAACCATTCAAGGCTTTATACACCTCTATCAGATCACCTCCCTGGTGCTTAGTCCCCAGACACTGTAATTTGCAAAACTTAAGCCTTTCTTCGTAAGAGCGCCCCTTTGTTCCATTCACTAAACTTGTTGCCCTTCTCTGTACTTGTTCCAGCATCTCTACGTCCTTATTGAAATGAGGCCTCCAGACTTGTATACAGTACTCTAGGTGTGGCCTGGCCATTGCCTTATACAAGGGAATAATCACCTCCTTATCCCTGCTAGAAAAATTCCTAGGGGCTGAGAGGTGGCAAATGAAGTTTAACATTGACAAATGTAAAGTACTACATATGGGAAACAGCAACCCCAGAGCAACGTATCAACTCTTTGGTACTACACTGACAGTGGTAGAGAATGAAAGGGACCTGGGGGTGGTTGTGCAAGCAGATATGAAGTTTTCTGAGCAGTGCAGACGGGCTGCAAGAGTAGCTTATGGTGTATTGTCAATGATATATAGGAATTTTTCTAGCAGGGATAAGGAGGTGATTATTCCCTTGTATAAGGCAATAGTTAGGCAACACCTAGAGTACTGTATACAGGTCTGGAGGCCTCATTTCAAGAAGGATGTAGAGATGCTTCAACGAGTACAGAGTAGGGCAATAAGATTAGTGAATGGAACAATGGGGTGCTCTTACGAAGAAAGGCTTAAGTTTTGCAAATTACAGTGTCTGGGGACTAGGCACCAGCGAGGTGATCTGATAGAGGTGTATAAAGCCTTGAATGGTTTGAACATGCTCAATGCTGATGGAATTCTTCCTCTTGCTCAGAATAATCCCCTGAGAGGGCATAAATTCAAATTGAGAAAAGACAGATGTAGGATAGACGTGAGGAAATTTGCCTTTAGCCAGCGGGTGGTTGGTTGGTGGAATAGACTTCCATCCCTTATCGTGGAAGTTGATAGCCTAAATAAGTTTAAGGCTCAGCTGGACAGGTATTTCGAACGAACAGAGGGGTGAAGTGGAAGTGGTTATTTTTTATTTATTTATTTATTATTTTGGCTGATGCTGCATAAGCTTGCTTTCTTGCATCAAATGCTTCTACTAATGCTAATGCTAATTCTAACACCTGAAGCGCTGAAGGGGGCAAAAAGATAAATGTTGTTGTTATTTCGTTTTTTTAGGAGCATTAGTAACTAAGGCCATATTGCTCCGGGATATGCGGTGGTCATTCCGTGACCTTTCCGCATCCTCCGTATTTGGTGGTGATGGGCTCGAACCCCAGTCTAATCAAGAAGTGTGTGCTACGCACTGCTGCTCTTTCCCACCTGGCTACGGAGGCGCCGAGATAAATGTACTTCAATACTCTTATGTGGTTAATTTCAGAAATGGTGTGGGGAGAAAAGGATGAAAGTTGAAGCTGTGTTATTGTAGTTCAATACTGTATCACCATAGAAATAACTTACTTATTGCTAATAGGTTAACTAAAATATGTCTGTGATTACCATGACAGAATAAAATAACGGAATAAAATAACAGCTAATTTTTACTACTTTTTTTTTAATTATTACAAAATGAACACAACCTCAATTTGCTTATTTTTGGAATAGAGAAAAATTTATCTTAAAGAACACATGTATGTTTAAACATACGCTCACATCTGGAGTATGGGCTTGGCATACCCAGGTTCCTGAGCTAGATATCATCATTCTTCTATTCCCTTCTCCTTCTGACTCTTATTCTCTCTCTCTCTCTCTCTCTCTCTGAGGGTAATTCAGAAATTTTTTTTTGGCTGGTGCAGCATAAGCCTCAGGCTTCCTTGCACCATATAGATAACAATAATAATAATAATAATAAATAATAATAATAATAATAATAAATAATAAAAGGAGTGCAATGGTCTCCACTGGACTACCAGCTTGATGGACCCGGGTTCGAATCCCGCATTGGTGGAAGCGAACGCGGCTCTATTACGCTGGGAGACCGATATAATAATAATATTAAATGATAAACAAAAAAAGTTACCCCATTGGACTTACCTTCCCCAAGGTAAGATCGACGGCCGAGGCTGACTGTGTCACCATCTGGTGTCACTCACGAGAACTAACTAACTAAATAAATAAAACTCTGGACATAAGCAGAATCTAAACAAGTCCACCTCCATATATGGATGATGTCACAGATAAATATTATTCGTACTGCATCGAGCGTGGAGCAGGATAAAGTCACTCGCGTTCAGGCCTTAGGCAGAAGGGAGGGGGGTCCATTCGAAATGCTGGAGACAGTCTCCAGAGATAGACAGTGAAGCAAATGCCGCTGTCCCCTGTAAGGCTACCACAAGAGAAGGGCAAGACCATCCAGACTCACCAACTGGAAGTGTTTCCTGTGCAGCTGTGCTAGTGACCACCCAGGAAGGAAGAAAAAAAACCAACGCATGAAGTGGAGCATTGAAATGAATACATACATCATGCGAGTATACTATGAAATAACCAGGCTAGAGACCGATATGACAATGTACAGATCGTGACTACATAACAAGTGGTTAGAATGATACCCGGATATTCAGGTCACCGAACAGCGATTAACAGACCAGAGAAGGACCATTGTCACGAAGAACCTAATAGCTCCTGCCATCTTGGAAAAAACCAAGCAGGTTTTCAGTGATCTGGACAGGCATTTGGAGGGAATGGTGTGATTTTTTTTTTTTTGGCTGATGCTGCATAAGCTCATACACTTGCTTTCTTGCATCACATGCCACTACTACTACTATAAAAGTGAGAAATCCATTAATAGAGAAAACTGAAAAATTACTTTCCTTCTAGATAGAAGATCTTAATCAAAAAAGAGTGCCTCTTAGTTCAGATATTATTCATGGCAAAGCTTTTAAAATTTTTAATCGCTTACAAGAAGAAGCCAGTCCATCCAATGCAGTTGTCTTTCAGGCCAGTAAGGGTTGGTTTAAAAATTTTAAAAAATGTCAATCGTCTTCACAATCTAAAATTAACGGGTAAAGCAGCCAGTGCAGATACAGAAGCTGCTTCTTTGTATCTGAAAACTTTAAAGGATGTTATTGCAACTGAGGGCTATCTAGCAAGTCAAGTGTTTAATGTTGATGAGACCGGTTTATTTTGGAAATGTATGCCAAGCCGAACATTCATTTCAAAAGAAGAACCTGCAGATAAATGAACCACTAGGTGGCAGTGATCACAGTGTGTTGAAGTGGGATTTACTCAAGGAGGTAACTACCATCAGAGGTAAAGGGAAGGGTTTTTGTTTTCGTAAAGGCGACTATGATGGTCTGAGACAGTATTTAAATTCTATACAGTGGGACCAACTGATGATGTTACCAACAGCAAACTCAAAATGGGAAGCATTCAAGGAACTAATCTTGGTGGCTACCAGGCTTTACATACCAACTAAGAAATATTGTTCAAGGTTTAGGCCTAAATGGTTGTCAGATGGACTAATGAGACATGTGGCAGAGAAGAAAAATGCATGGGATACATACAAATTAATGGGTGACATGGAAGCCTATGATAGATATAAGTTGGTCTGTAACCAAGTCACAAAGGAGATTAGGCAGGCAAAGGCAGACTACGAAAAATCCTTGGCAAAGGATGCAAAGAAAAACAGAAAGGAGTTCTTTACATACTTGAACTCAAGAAGGAAAGGGATGAATCAGATTGGTCCACTGGATATTGATGGTTCAACAGTTGAGGATCCTGCTCAGGTGGCTAACAATCTAAACGAGTATTTTGCATCTACATTCACGCATGAGGAGTTATTCAGGAAGGAGAATGATGTAGGTAAAGTAAACATTGGCAGTGAGCTGGATGATTTTGTAATAACTGAGAGGAAAGTGGAGGAGAGATTGTTGAGGATAAACATAAAAAAGGCACCCGGGGTGGATGGGATCTATCCAGTTATATTAAAGGAGGCAGCAAAGGAAGTATGCAAACCCCTAGCCATAATTATGAGAGCTTCTTTGGACTCAGGGGAGGTACCCATAGACTGGAGATGTGCAAATGTAACCCCAATTCACAAAGGAGGATCAAAGGCTGACACAAGTAATTATAGACCTGTTAGTTTAACTTCTGTTCCAGGTAAATTAATGGAGGCACTGGTTAAAGAAGCACTGCAGGATCATCTAGACAAGAATTCAGTTATAGCTCAGACGCAGCATGGTTTTTTTAAGGGCAGGTCTTGCCTGACCAATTTGATTGGATACTATGATGTAGTCACAAAAGAACTGGATGCAGGGAATAACTTTGATATTATATATTTGGATCTTAGAAAGGCTTTTGATACTGTTGCACATGGAAGACTGCTGCTGCACAAATTGGAGCAGTGTGGCATTGGAGGCAAATTGCTGCTATGGATAAGGGGATGGTTGAGTGGCAGAAGACAGAGAGTGGTAATCAATGGACACTGCTCAACGTGGACTAATGTTATTAGTGGAGTTCCTCAAGGTTCAGTGTTGGGTCCATTGTTGTTTTCGGTGTTTATGAATGATATTGATGATGGGATATCAAGTTTAATGTCTAAGTTTGCAGATGATACAAAGGTTGGCAGGGTCGTTAAGGACACTACTGACGCTATGCTGCTGCAACAGGATCTGGAAAGGTTGAACAGATGGGCTGAGAGGTGGCAAATGAAGTTTAACATTGACAAATGTAAAGTACTACATATGGGTAACAGTAACCCCAGAGCAATGTATCAACTCTGCGGTACTACACTGACAGTGGTGGAGAATGAAAAGGACCTGGGGGTAATTGTGCAGGCAGATATGAAGTTCTCTGAGCAGTGCAGACGAGCTGCAAGAGTAGCTCATGGTGTCTTGTCAATGATATACAGGAATTTTTCTAGCAGGGATAAGGAGGTGATTATTCCCTTGTATAAGGCAATGGTTAGGCCAAATCTTGAGTACTGTATACAGGTCTGGAGGCCTCATTTCAAGAAGGATGTAGAGCTGCTGGAACGGGTACAGAGAAGGGCAACAAGATTAGTAAATGGAACAAAGGGTTGCTCTTACGAAGAAAGGCTTAAGTTTTGCAAATTACAGAGTCTGGAGACTAGGCACCGGCGAGGTGATCTGATAGAGGTGTATAAGGCTTTGAATGGTTTGAGCATGCTCAATGCCAATGGGATTCTTCATCTTTCTCAGAATAATCACCTCAGAGGGCATAAATTCAAATTGAGGAAGGACGGATGTCGGATAGATGTGTGGAAATTTGCCTTTGGCCAGCGGGTGGTTGGTTGGTGGAACCGACTTCCATCACTTGTTGTTGAAGTTGATAGCCTAAACAAATTTAAAGCTCAACTGGACAGGTATTTCGAACGAACGGAGGGGTGAAATGGGAGAGGGGTTTTTTTTTTTTTTTGGCTGATGCTGAATAAGCTTGCTTTCTTGCATCATATGCCTCTACTAATGCTAATGCTAAAGAGAAAACTGCCCCAGGTTTTAAAGCTGCAAAAGATAGGTTAACACTTTTGTTATGTGGCAATGCAGAGGGCGACTTTAAGTGTAAACTGCTACTAATTTATATGACAGAAAATCCTCATGCTTTTAAAAGAATATCAAAAAGCTTCTTACCAGTTCATTGGAAATTGAGCAAGAAAGTCTGGATGACAACTAAAATCTTTGAGGATTGGTTTTTAAATTTGTTTTGTGTCAAAACAAAAAGACATTGCCTAGAGAAGAACATAGCATTCAAAATCTTGCTCATCCTTGACAATGCGCCCAGTCATCCTGCTCATTCTTGACAATGCGCCCAGTCATCCTGCACATTTGTCTGATCTGCACTCAAATTTAAAAGTTACTGTCCTTCCAGTGAAGGTAACAAGTTCATTAATTCAGCCAATGGATCAAGGTGTTATAGCTTCCTTTACATTTTATTACCTAAGAAGATTTTTTTACAATTGGTTGAAACTACTGATGGAATAGGCAGTCTTTCAATTTGAGATTATTGCAGAATTATAACATTCTTGATGCTGTAAAAAATATTGAGTTTGAATGGCGTGAAGTTAAGAACTCAACAATGAATGCAGTGTGGAAAAAGCTGCGGCCACAAAGCTGCACTAAAGAAGCCATGGTCAAAATGTCGGGGGTAGTTGAGCTTGTGAGAATTGGCAAAATGATTAGTGGGGAGGGATTTGAAGAACTGGAACCAGCAGATGTCACAGAAGTCTTTGAATCTCATAGAGGACATTATCAGTGGACAATATTTTGTCACAATGTGAAGTAGATAATAAAATGATAAAAATGAAGAAGATGCACACAAAAACTTGACTGCGAAGAGACTAGCTGAGTTTTTAAGACTTGCAAATAAGCTTAGCCAAGAAGCTCTGGATATGGATCCTAATTTGGAGAGGAGTTTAAATTTTCACAGAACTTTATCATTAGCATTAGTTCCTTATGACGAAATTTATGGAGAAAAATGGTGTGCTTCTAAGCACACGTTATAACTAATTTTTTCCAAGAAGTGCTGGATACCATTGCAAGTTTATCACAGGAAAACAGTGCCAAAGAAGCAATGAATTTAGATTAAAAATCTAGAGGTACGTATTAGCAATGTTAATTTTTATGGACATGTTTTTAATTTTTTTTCTTTTTTCTTACCGAATGAAGACAATTTTTTTCCAATTAAAATTTTTTTTTTTGCACATTTTTTTGTGTACAAGTACGGAACACTTATGTCACATTTCACATTGTGTGGATTTTGACTGTGCAGTGTTTTCCCGGAACGTAACCTCCACACAAATAGAGGGATGACTGTACTTAGAGGAATTGGGAAAATGATATGGTCAACAGAAGAATGACAGAATGGGGCTCTCTGATTTTAAGCCAGAGGAGGTCAAAAAGAAGAAATTCTAAATTAGGAAGTCTCTGACATGATATTCAAGAGTAGATATAAGCAAAAGAGCACCTTTGGAGCAAAAAACAAATCACAGGGCAAATAAGGGCACTGAAATGAACAGTGGTTGAAGCAAGTGATAACTGAGACTATGTCAGAAATGTAAGTGGAGCTTGGCAGTTTGTAGGTGGAAATGGACATTTATATTTGTGAAATGAATAAGAAAGTTCTTGGGAGGTTTATACATTTTTGCAGATAAGATTGTTGCATTAGTTTGACTTTTCATGATGCATTCAGTAGATAAAATAAAGGTGGAGGGTGAATATATTGTACGAAATAATGAAAGTTTTGAATATGGCGTACATGCAGCAAGAATATACCCAGCTCCTTGACATAACATGGCCTTGTCAATGCCGTTGCACACACACACATCACTCAGACTCCCTCCAGTCATTAGCTGGCAAAGTATAGGTGGTGAAATTATATACAAAATCATCTGTTTTACCCCTAGAGAGTTACCAATTGGTTCAGTCCAAAGGACTATGTAGTGGCCTTCTACTATTCCAAATACACTTTGTGTATTTCGAGTGGTGGAATCTGGGTACGAGGTTATTACTGTGTTGTCCAACATTTTTGCAGCTCCGGTGAATGCTAAGTTTTTATATACAAATTTGTATATATTAGTTGTTTTATTGACTTAAATTTTTTTTTTTTTTTTTATGAGAACCGCAAACAAGACAGATATTAGAACTTAGTACCGTGCTTGGGTTGGAGGTTGAGAAGGCGAAAGAACATATTTGTTGACATTGGACTTGAACTTCTGTAGACTGTAATTTTCAGGAAATACATATGAAGGAAGGTTGTTCCAGAAAATGGCAGTTGAATGAATAAACAAGGAAGAAGAAAAGTTGATTCTGTAAGTTTGAAGTTGAACAATAAATGGATGTTGGTTGGTGGCAGCATGTGTTTGGACTGTTTTGAAAGAGAGAGAGAGAGAGAGAGAGAGAGAGAGAGAGAGAGAGAGAGCGAAAATTATAGAAGCCAATTCAGAAGAAAAGTGCCCATGGCACTTTTCTTCTGAATTGTAGAAAAATTTTCTTCTGTATCAGTAGAAAAGGCATGCAGCAGGAACAGTACGTCTAATATTTTCTATAAGCAGCATTATAGTATCCTAGTCACGCTCCTTGGTTTATTTGAATTTAGATAGTGATTTTGAAAGTTAATACTTAGTGTCCACAGATCTTACCATTCATAACATGCTGCCATTGTTAAGCGATACGGGGCTACAATATGTAAATCCTGAACTTCACAGTGTAAGGTTTAACATAAAACTAAATAGCAAAATATGTAGCACTATATTATAAATCAGTTAGATTAATATAGTATTATCAATTAATCAGTAAAGTTTATTAATCTTATTGTTAATTAAATTATACTTAATCAGAATCAAGACCCAGACTAGAGTAGCAAAGTAGCGAGAATAAAGTTGTGGTAGTACTGTGGCTCAGGCAGAACTGAAGGGAGCGATTCTCCAACACATCACAGTCTAAAAAAAATATGCAAAATATGAAATGTATGCAGACCTGTCTAGAACAGGATATGATCTAGTCAAAGAGGATATCTTTGTGTGTGTGCGAGGTGCAGAGATTGTGAAGAAATTAGGCGCCAACTCAGCATTCTGATGGGCATCTATGAGAGTTTGAGGTGTAGGGTATATGCCCTCAAAGAAATTAATATGAGAGGTCCATCAAGTTCTCAGCTGCCCAACTCAATGCCAGATCTCACTCCTATGCATCAGGCCACACAGTGGCAATCTCCAAAGTAGAATGCGCCGGTTCTGGAGAAACTAGTTATTGTTGGTGACTCTATTGTCAGGGAGACAGGGAATATATTATGCAAAAAGAATAGGTGGAATAGGACCAGGGTATGTCTGCCAGGGGCAAAAGTATGACATTGTGCAGATATAATATTCTAAGGGCACAAAAGGTAATATTGCTGTACATGTTGGCACTAATCACCTTACAAGTAAGAGGTCTGGAGATTTACTTAACAAGGTCAATGCTGAAAAAAATTTGATTTGTGAGTTAGGGTTAAATTTGAAAGTTTCTGCAATTCTGCCCAGACACAATAGGAGGGAGTATATGATGAGAGCCTTGTCAATCAATTTGGTCCTGGAGAGATTGTGAAAGGTTCACAGGCTGGTATTTTTTTCAGCGTGGTCTGTGCTTCCTAACAGGAGAGACTGCTTCTACAGGGATGGGATACACTTAAATAGAAAAGGTGCAAGAATATTTGCTGATGACGCTGAGGCAGTGTTGGTGAGTCGGAAAACTGCTAGCTTGGGAGATTCACAGACTAAAAGTAGCTGCAGGCAGAGGCAAAAGTGATTCTTGCACTGCTTCTATTGTAATGAGCAGTAGCAGCAGCCTAGAGACCAAGTTGCTGGGGATTTCAAGAGCTGCTGGGAGTCAGCATGGAACAAGTAAATACATGGGCTGTGTTAGGTAAACTAAGAGTAAGAACAGGTGGATGTATACTTGCATGTACACCAATCCTAGAAATATAGTAAATAAATTTGATGAATTTCAAGTGCTGATAAGGAATCAAAGGCAGATATTGTAGGGATATCAGAGACATGGTGTTACACAGTTATAAGCAGTGCAGAATTGGAATTTGGGGAGTACAATGCATACAGCAAGGATAGACAGGGTAGGAAGGGAGGAGGAGTTATGCTGTTAGTTAAGAAAGTCATAAAATCTAAGGAAGTGCATCCAGTTGCCATGGGTTGACAGTGCAATGTTGAGACTGTTTGGTGTGACATAAACACTGGGAAAGGGGAAATGAGAGTAAGAGTGTGTCATAGGCCTAATGACTCTGAAGAGTACAACAAACAATTCTGCAGAGAAATAGAGTGGGCCCAGAAATCAGAATGTCTTGTAATGGGGTATTTTAACTTTCCAGATAATGACTGGAACTTGTGAATTGGTCACTTGCACACTAGTAAGACTTTTGGGGGCTTAGAGGGGCACGGGTCTCCTGTGTGTTATCAGACATTCAGCCTAAAACACTGATGAATCCAATATCTCTCTATTACAGAAGATTTAGGAGAAGTCCGGTTGGCCTGCCTCCTTAAATCCACTCATGCACACCTTCTCGATGGTAAGCCCTGTTACATCACATAGGTGGCAACGAACGTGTAGAGTGGTTCTCTTCAAGACGCTGGTCAGTGTGAAGAGGAAAAGACCAAACCCTCCAGCATATGACAACACAACAAAACAAATGGCCCTCAGTCCCCAGCAGCTTTCACCCCCCCCTCTTACGGCAGCGAGAGGATCAAAGTGGAAGCAGAGGGTGCTAAGAATCTCTGGGTACGACCAGGCTGCCATGCACAGAAACTGAACTTATCCTGTTATAACATAAGATCACTCACCGGTGAAGACAGGATATTAGAGCTGGAAAAGGAATTAGAAAATGTGAATTGGAATATCATCGGTTTGGCTGAAACAAGAAGAAGAAATTAATCACTTATAAGTTTATCAAGTGGAAATCTGCTGTACACCAATGGAAACAGTGAAAGGAGTGAAGGTGGAGTTGGGTTTCTGGTCCATAAAGATTTTAAAAACAACATTTTGAAATTCAAAAGCACATCACCAAGAGTGTCAAGATTAATACTCAAGATTTCTAAGAGATACAAGTTTAAGGTTATAATGATTTATGCACCAACATCGAGCCATGATGATGAAGAGGTTGAAGAAATGTACACTGAAATTAAGAGTCTTATAGATGAGCAGAAAACCCACTACACTATTATTATGGGGGACTTCAATGCTAAGGTTGCAAAAAGACAAAACAGCACAGAAAGAGGAACTATAGGAAATTTTGGAATTGGTGAAAGAAATGAAAGAGGTGAAAGACTTGTGGAATTTGCAGAATCTCAAGGACTGTCAGTAATGAACACTTTTTTCAAGAAACGGGTGAACAGAAAGTGGACATGGAAGAGTCCAAATGAATTAACAACTAATGAAATTGACTTCATCCTCACTAACGAAGATATATTGTGAATGATGTTACTGTCCCGAATAAGGTAAATGTTGGAAGTGATCACAGAATGGTAAGATGTATACTTGATATAGATGTAGGAAAGGAAAAAGCTGACTCGAGTAAATAATACAAAGGTCTTTGAAATAATAGAAGAGAAGAAAAAGCAGTATGTACTGGAACTTAAGAACAAGTTTGAGCTTCTGCAGACTGCTCAGGACCAAGATATCAATGAGGAATATTACAACTTTCTGAAAGTGATAAAGCCCAAAAAACCCATAGGGAAAAAGAAATCCAAAGAAGAAAAAATTAGTCAAGAAACACTTGTATGATGAACCAAAGACGACAAATGAAAGCAAGAAAAACACTGACAGGGAGAAAATTGAGTATACTGAGTTATGCAAAGCCATTAGAAAGAGATTCAGAGAGGACATAAGAAGATTTAACACAAGAAAAGTAGAACAAGCATTACGGGAAAACAAAGGATTTAAATCAGCAGCCATGAGCAGTAATACAGAAAGACAAATGATACTGAAACTGAAGAATAGCCATGGTGTACTTATAAACAGCAGAGAGGGCATAATTCAAATAGCAGAAGACTACTATAGAGAATTATACAAGGAGCGAGGGAATGATGCCAGCAGTGAGGAAGATGGATTGCAAAGTAGCAACACATACGACATACCTGATATTCTTCCTGATGAGGCAGAACATGCAGTGAAGAAAATGAAGAATCAGAAAGCCCCAGGGGAAGATGAAGGTACTGTAGAGTTGTTAAAATTGGGAGGAAGAGACATAACACAAAAACTGGCATGGCTCTTCACAAAGTGCATTAGAAAAGGTGTGATGCCTAAGCAGTGGAATAATGCAATCATAGTTCTGCTGCATAAGAAAGGAGATAAATCAGAAATTGGAAATTATAGATCAATTAGCCTGTTATCCCACATCTACAAGTTGTTCACAAGGGTCATTACAAACAGATTAGAAAGAATACTTGATGAGAATCAACCGAAAGAGCAAGCTGGCTTTAGGACAGGATTATCAACTATGGATCACCTTCACGTAATATCACAGCTAATGGAGAAAGCAAATCAATATAAAACACCATTATGCCTGGCATTTGTGGATTATGAAAAGGCATTTGACTCCATACAGCATAAGGCAATTTTTCGGGCACTAGAAAGACAAGGCATAGATACCCCACATATTATCATTTTGAAGAAAATATATGAGTGCTACCTCCTTTATTAGACTAGACAAAGACAGTAGGAAATTTAAAATCGAGAAAGGAGTTCGACAAGGAGACATAATATCTCCGAAGCTGTTTACTGCTGCCCTTGAGGAAGCTTTCCGAAGATTAGACTGGTCGCAGAAAGCAGTCAATGTGAATGGAGAGTACCTAAACTATTTACGATTTGCAGATGACATTGTGATCATAAGCCACGATCCCAAAAAATTAGAGGAAAATCTTAATCAGTTATGCACAGTTAGTAATGATTTAGGACTAAAGATGAATATGGCTAAAACAAAAGTAATGATGAACAGGTATGCCACAGAAAGGAAATAATGATTGAAGGAACAGTAATTGAAAAGGTGAAGTCATATACTTATCTGGGACAAGTTATTAGCTGTAATAATGATAAATGGCTGGAAGTCAAGGGAAGAATAAATTTTGGATGGATAGCATTCAGGAAATATAGTCACATACTGAAGAGCAATATCCCAGTTTGTCTGAAACGTAAAATAATGAACCAAAGTATACTTCCCACCACGACTTATGGAAGTGAAACTTGGGCACTCACCAAAAGAATGGAAGAGAAGCTGAGAACTACACAGCGAAGAATGGAACGAATTATATTGGGAATCAGACAATTAGATAAGAAGAGAAACACATGGATTGGGCAGCAAACTCAAGTAAAGGATATTATTATCAAAACTAAAGAGGTCTTGGGCAGGACACATAGCTCAAAGACATGATGACAGATGGACTAAAAAAATAACAGAATGGTACCCAAGAGGAGCTAGAAGAAATCCTGGAAGATAAAGGAAGGGATGGATAGATGAAATTCATGAGTTTGTGGGTAATAAATGGATGGCCAGTGCTCAACACAGAAGGAACTGTAAAGTTGCTGGAGAGGCCTTCATCCTGCAGTGGATTGAAAATGGCTGATGATGATGATGATGATGAAGACTTTTGTGGATTTATTGGAGGATTATTTTCTACAGCGACATGTTTGAGGAGCAACCAGGGAGAATAATACCCTTGATCTGATTATCAGCAGTGATTATTGATGCATTAAGAATTTGCAGATAAAGGAACCACTAGGTGACAGTGATCACAGTGTACTAATGTTGGTTGTACTTAAAGATGAAACTACCGGAAGGAAGGGTTTTTGCTTTGGTAAAGGTGACTACAGTGGTCTCAGACAGTTTTTAAATTCTATACAGTGGGATCAAATGATGATGTTACCAATTGTGAATTCTAAATGGAAAACCTTCAGGGACATAATCTTGGAGGCTACTAGACTTTTCATACAGACTAAGAAATACTGTTCAAGGTTCCGAACTAAATGGATATCAGATGAATTAATGAAACTCGTGGCAGACAAGAAAAATGCATGGGATGCATATAAATTATCAGGCAACACAGAAGCCTACAGCAGATATAAGCTAGTCTGTAATCAAGAAATCTTTGGCAAAGGATGCAAAGAAAAACAGAAAAGAGTTCTTTACTTATGTAAACTCTAGCAGGAAGGGGATGAATCAGATTGATCCACTTAAAATAGATAGTTTGACTATTGATGATCCTGCTGAAGTAGCTGATAAACTGAATGAGTATTTTGCATGTACATTCACCATTGAGGAGTTACTCAAGGAGGGGAATGCCAGAAGTTTATCAAACTCTAACAGGGAGCTAAGTGATTTTGCAATAACTGAGAGCAAAGTGGAGGAGAAATTGTTGAAGTTAAACATAAAAATGGCACCTGGGGGCGGATATAATCTATCCAATTATATTTAAAGGAGGCAGCGAGGGAAGTTAGCTAACCCTTAGCAATAACTATGAGAGCATCCTTAGATTCAGGAGCAGCAGTGGAGGAGCACCGGTCTAATCAAGAAGCACACGCTTCTTGATTAGACCGGGGTTCGAGCCCATCACCACCAAATACGGAGGATGCGGAAAGGTCAGGGAATGACCACCGCATATCCCGGAGCAATATGGCCTTAGTTGCTAATGCTCCTAATAACCAAATAACAACAACAACAACCTTAGATTCCGGGGAGGTCCCCATGGATTGGAAATGTGCAAATGTATCCCAATTTACAAAGGGGGTTCATCAAAGGGTGACACAAATAATTATAGACCTGTTAGTTTAACAGAAGTTAAACTAACAGGATTTCAGGAAAGATTTTGATACTGTTGTACAAACTGGAGCAGTATGGTATTTGCTGCAATGGATAAAGAGATGTTTGAGTGGGAAATGGCAGAGGGTGGTAATAAATGGATACTGCTCTACGTGGACTAATGTTATTAGTGGATTCCCCCATGGTTCAGTGCTGGTCCCATTGTTGTTTTGTGTATTTATCAATGATATCGATGAAGGAATAAGGTTTAATGTCCAAGTTTGCAGATGATACAAAAGTTGGCAGGGTTGTTAATGACACTAAAGACAGTATGCTACTGCAACAGGATCTAGAAAAGTTAGGTAGATAGGCTGAGAAGTGGCAACTGAAGTTTAACATTGATAAATGCAAAGTACTGCATATGGGTAGCAGTAACCAAAGAGAAATGTACCAACTGTGTGGTACTACACTAAAGGAGGTGGAGAATGAAAAAGACCTGGGGACAATTGCGCAAAGTAAAGTGTAAAGAAAAGTGCAATTGTGCAATCAGATATGAAGTTCTTGAGCAGTGCAGATAGGCTGCTAGAGCAGGTGATGGAGTTTTGTCAATGGTATATAGGAATTTTGCTAGCAGAGACAAGGAGGTGATTATTCCTTTGTATAAGGCAATGGTCAGGACACACCTTGAGTACTGCGTACAAGTATTTGTCTGGAGGCCTCATTTTAAGAAAGATGTAGAATTGCTAGAACGAGTACAGAGAAGGGTAACAAGATTGGTGAGAGTAACAAAGGATGCACATGAAGAAAGGCTTAAATTCTGCAAGTTGCAGCATCTGGAGACTAGTCCCCTGCATGGTGATCTGATTGAGATGTACAGGTCGACTGTCACTAATCCGTGAGCGTTGGGACCTATGGGGTGACGTGCTGGATCACCGGTGTTTATTTTAGCACATCTAGTTTATTCAACAAATAACCACCTCATTCTATTTTTAACACGTTGACTGCCAAGCTAGTTTAAGAAAAAAATTCCCCAGGGGCCAAAAATATTTAGCAAATAATTTGAGTAGAAATTCTAAAATAAATATTGTGATGTCAGTGTTTTAATTTTTTTGCTTAAAACATCATAAAAAAAAAAGTCTTTTTTTATGTTGCATATATGTGGCCGACATGGCCCAGTAGGTTACTTTATTTCTTGAGAAGCCGTGTCGGCCACACACGTGTGACACTATTATGGCATACATATGAAGGTCGTTTGTGATTAGTTTATTGCCTGTGGGGCGAGCACTGCAGTAAAACTAATTGCGATAAAATAAACTCTCAAACGTCGCAATAAGTTTGTCAGTATTGTTTAGAGATTTTGTAAAAACAAGTTCGTTAGTGCGCTGTATTATCCATCATATTGTGTTGTGTTTTTCCGCGAGTTTGTAAGTGTTGTAAAAAAAAAAAAAAATCTAAAAAGGAATGGCTAAAAGAAAATTATTAAAATAAGAGGAACTGAGAGAAATTGCTGGAATTTACAATTAAGCAGAATTAAACTTCTCACAGACACACCACTGTCGAGTTTTTTCAGAAGTTCAACTTTATCTGTTATGGACAATGCATGGTGTTTGTGCTTTACATCACGAGAGGCACTTCCTTTATGCATTGGAACCATGGCTGGGACTAAATGTGAGCAGGTTATAATAATAAATACAGAAAAACAAGTGGGAATGGCTTGCCAGTGTTTACGAGTTTGTGCCAACAGCTGACGCAGCAACCAACAAACCAAAACAGTAGCAGCGGGTTGGTGCGCCGACCCGGGAAATTTGATATTACATTCACAGAAATTGTCCGAATTTGTGGTGGAACCAGATTACCAGTGGCCGGATTAGTGATGGTCGACCCGTATAAGGGCTTGAATGTTTTGAGCAGGCTCAATGCTGACTGGATACCTCCACTTGCTCAGACTAAGAACCTAAGGGGGGCATAGATTCAAAGTGAGGAAAGACAGTTGTTTGTTTGTTTTGTTTTTTAGGAGCATTAGCAACTAAGGCCATATTGCTCTGGGATATGCAGTGGTCGTTCCCTGACCTTTCCACATCCTCCGTATTTGGTGGTGACGGGCTCGAACCCCGGTCTAATCAAGAAGCGTGTGCTACGCACTGCTGCTCCTTCCCACCTGGCTAAGGAGGCGCCTAAAGACAGTTGAAGAATAGATGTGCAGAAGTTTGCCTTTAGCCAGAGGGTAGTTGATAGCTTAAATAAATTTAAGCTGAACTAGACAAACATTAGGAGTGACCGGAATTGAGAAATTGGAAGGTTTTTTTTTTTTTTTTTTTGGCTGATGATGTATAAACTTGCTTTCTCGCATCATATGCCTCAACTAATGCTAAAGTGGGGGTGACACACTGGATGCCACATCTCTACCTCTCCTGTTACTGGTAGGGCATAATGGGTTAGAGATGTGGCATTCACCTCCTGTATACTAGGTGCTGTTGTTGTTATTTGGTTTTTAGGAGCATTAGCAACTAAGGCCATATGGCTCCGGAGATCATTCCCTGACCTTTCCACATCCTCTGTATATGGTGGTCATGGGCTCCAACCCCGGTCTAATCAAGAAGCATGTGCTATGCGCTGCTGCTCCTGCCCACCTGGCTACGGAGGTGCCGTATACCACGTGCAGTGCAGTGCAGTGCACCACACCTTGCATATGGGAGGGGGATATACCCAGGAATACTAACAGTTCCACCATAATTAGGGTGCAAGCAGAGGATTTAGCTGTCACAGAATGACTGGACTTCATCAAAATCCACTTATTTTGCATCCTCTGCAAGTTGCACATCAAATAGACCAAATTTTGGTCCACTTGAATAAATATATTCTTAATAAGTTCTAAAATTTAGTAAAGAGTAGCTATTTTCCTAATTTACAGCAATGTTCCTGGGTAGAGGGAAGGCTACATATTAATAATTTTGTCTCATATTTCATAGAAATCAGAACTGAATTTAAAACCTTCCAAGGAACACACACACACAACATATGCTGAAAATTTGGTGCTGAACCAACCTTTTTTTTCTGAACTCAAACATCTGAAATATACTTCCATACAGATATCTGATAATATACCTCAGGGGTTAAAACTTTTACACTGTATTCAAGAAGTGTTTATTAAAAGCTACACCAATATGGTGTTCATGTGATAGATGGCCAGAGAAAAATTTATGCAGTAATATTTCTCAATGAGGAGAGAGGTGCACAGGGAAAAACAGATTAACCTATCAACATGAAATATGGTACAAAGGTCCCTAAGAATATTCTTAATAAGTTCTAAATTCTGATTACAGTATCCCATTTATGGAAATGTTTCTGGGCCGAGGGGAGGCTCTGTATTAATAATTCTCTTATATTTCATGAATCACTACTGTTTCTAAAACTTTCCAAGGTACCCATAGAACAAATGCTGAAAAGTTTGTGCCATTCCTTTTCTTTTCAACTCAAACATCTGAAACATACTTCCATTTACATATATAGATTTATGGAGAGATGGGTTGAGGAAACTGTTCGAGATTATCAGAAAATTTGGCATTGATCTGACTTTTCCATTCTTCAATAATTTTTCGATATTTGTATATACAGATTTCAGCGTGTGTGTGTGTGTGTGCACGCGTGTAGGAAGAACTACTAAATATGAATTTGCCTGAAATCTTTCTACAAATAGCATATTATACACTGAAAAGTTTAGTATTGATCCCACATTTGTTTCTCAAGAAAAATGCCAAACCATTTGAAATCTATTTATATTTAAAGATATATATTTCTGGAAAATGTATACTTTGAGACCAAAGGATAAACTTTGTCAAGTTTTCTGAAGCAGAAAAATTTGCCAATGCCATTCAAACATACACTATTATATGATTTTACAACCCACTGATAAATCATATCTTTAATTCATTATTATGTTTTTAATTTCAAAATATAAATAAAAACTTTATCTTATCTCTGTGCAATATCTCAGTGAAATTTACTAAACTTATTGTATGGAACAGTTTCATTATAATACTGGGAAAATAATGGAGCTAATGAAGTAATGCAGAGATCATCTAGACAGGAATGCAGCTATATGGCAATCACAGCAAGGCTTTGTCAACCAGACAGTGGTAGCACAGCACCTGACAGGTGCCTTTTTTTTTTTTTTTCCCTTTCTTTTTTTTTTTTTAAGTTTCTAAAAAAATTTTGGGTATTTTTGAATTGCTCAGGAAATAATTACACCAATAACTGGTACAATTACCAATTATTGGTATAATTGTACTAATAACTGGCAACTGTTGCAAGTATTGCAATACTTGTTGTATGCCACTCTTTATTTTTTAATAAAATTTAAATTTTAAATTTGATTTTTTTGACAAGTCAAAAAAAATCAAAAAATATTAATCCTGCTAAAAATTAAAAAAAATACCACAAGTAAAAAAACATAAATCAAATCTTATCCATTTTCCAGTTGAAAAGACTGTTAAGCATGCCAAATTTTAAATGTCTGCATGCATATATATTTCTGCTTATTATATACACTAGTATTTATACAAAATTTTAAAAATATGTGTGTATTAGATATAATCCTACACTTTTTTGATATTTTTTTTCAAAATTTTATTTCAAATTTCGCATGCTTTACATCGTACCTATATTTGTGAAATGGTGAGGAAATCAGGTAACAACTCAGCATTGTTATGAGCTTATATCAGAGCTTGAAAGACAGGGTGGATGCTCTTGAAGGATTTAAATTGAGGGGCCCATCAAGCTCTCAACTGCCCACATCAAAGCCAGAGCGTGAACTTGAACTTGAACATCATGCAACACAGCAGCAACCCCCAAGGCAGAATGCGCTGGTCCCAAAGGAACTAATTGTTGTAGGTAACTCTACTCAGGGAAACAGGCAACATATTGTGCAAAAAAGGATAGATGGAAAAGGACCAGGGTATGTCTACCAGGAGCATTTATGGTTTATGACGTTGTAGGGCAGATATCATCCTTTAAGGGCACAAAGGGTGATATTGTTGTACATTGGCACTAATGATATTAACAGTAGGAGACTGGCAGAATTACTTAACAAGTACAAGACGATGGTGAAAAAAAGCCGCGAGTTACGGTTGAATTTGAAAGTGTCTGCAATTTTGCCCAGACACGATAGGAGGGAGTATATGATGAGAGCCTTGTTGATCAATTCAGCCCTGGAGAGATTGTGCAAGGTTCAAGGGGGTAGAATTTTTCTCAGCCTGGTCTGTGCTTGTTAACAGGAGAGCCTGCTTCTACAGGGATGGGATACACTTAAATAGAAAGGGTGCAAGAATATTTGCTGACAATATCGAGGCAGTGTTAGGTAAGTTGGAAAACTGCTAGCTTGAGGGGGGGGAATACACAGACTAATAGATGAACAGCAGCGGCTGGCAGAGGTAAAAGTGATTCTTGCACTACTTCTATTGAAATGCAATTGAGCAACACCCAGAAAAGCAAGGTAATGGGAATTTCCAAGACTACTGGGAGTCATAGTGGAATGAGTAAATACATGGGCTGTGTTAGGGTAACTAAGGATAGAAACAGGTGCATGTATACTTGCATGTACACCAATGCAGGGGCTCACATCTGGTGAATATGGGCTTGGCACACCCAGGGTCCTGAGCTGGATATCATCATTCTTCTCTTTCTTGGTGATTCCCTTCTATTTTTGACCCCCTCCCTCTTCTCTCTCTCTCTCTCAGGGGTAACTCAGAATTTTTTTTTTTTTTTTGGCTGGTGCAGCAAAAGCCTCAGGCTTCCTTGCACCATATGGCTAATAATAATAATAATAATAATAATAATAATAATAATTCAATGAGCTTGAAGTGCTAGTCAAGACATCAAAGGCAGATATTGTTGGGATATCAGAGACATGGTGTCACACAGACATAAGCAGTGCAGAACTGGTTGGTGAGTACAATGTGTACAGAAAGGATAGACAGGACAGGAAGGGAGAAGGGGTTATGCTGTTAGTTAAGAAACACATAAAATCTAAGGAAGTGCATCCAATTGATGTTGGTGGACAATACAATATTGAGTCTGTTTGCTCTGACATAAGCACTGGGAAAGGAAAAATGAGAGTAGGTGTGTGTTATAGGCCTAATGAATCTGATGAGTATATTGAGCAATTGTGCAGAGAAATAGAGTAGGCCAGTAAATTAGAGTGTCTTAT
Organism: Mastigoproctus giganteus; assembly: GCF_048544385.1. Lineage (NCBI taxonomy): Eukaryota > Metazoa > Arthropoda > Arachnida > Uropygi > Thelyphonidae > Mastigoproctus > Mastigoproctus giganteus. The sequence continues at coordinate 26,126,054 of NC_143587.1, forward strand.
AATGGGGGATTTTAATTTCCCGGATATTGACTGGAATTTGCGGTTGGACACTCACACACTAGCAAGGCTTTTGTCGATTTATTGGATGATTGTTTTCTACAGCAGCATGTTCGGGAGGCAACTAGAGGGAGTAATACTTTTGATCTGATTATCAGTAATGATTTTTCATGCATCAAGAATCTGCAGATAAAGGAACCACTAGGTGGCAGTGATAACAGTGTGCTGAAGTGGGATTTACTCAAAGAGTTAACTACCATCAAGAGTAAAGGGAAGGGTTTTTGCTTTCATAAAGGTGACTATGGTGGTCTGAGACAGTATTTAAATTCTATACTGTGGAACCAACTGATGATGTTACCAACAGCAAATTCAAAATGGGAAGCATTCAAAGAATTAATCTTGGAAGCTACTAGGCTTTTCATACCAACGAAGAAATATTGTTCAAGATTTAGGTCTAAATGGATGTCAGATGAACTAATGAGACATGTGACAGAGAAGAAAAATGCATGGGATACATATAAATTAAAATGTGACACAGAAGCCTACGAAAGATATAAGCTGGTCTGTAACCAAGTTACAAAGGAGGTTAGGCAGGCTTGTTGTTATTTGGTTTTTAGGAGCATTTGTAACTAAGGCCATATTGCTCCGGGGATATGCAGTGGTCATTCCCTAACCTTTCTGCATTCTCCGTATTTGTTTGGTGGGCACGGGCTCGAACCCTAGTCTAATCAAGAAGCGTGTGCTATGCACTGCTACTGCTGCCCACCTGGCTACGGAGGCGCCGGGTTAGACAGGCGAAGGCAGATTACGAGAAATCTTTGGCAAAGCCTGCAAAGAAAAACAGCAAAAAGTTCTTTATTTATGTAAACTCTAGAAGGAAGGGGATGAATCAGATTGGTACACTTGATATCAATGGTTCAACTGTTGATGATCCTGCTCAGGTAGCTAACAAACTAAATGTATATTTTGCATCGACATTCACACACGAGGAGTTATTCAGGGAGAGGAATGCCAGAAGTGTATTCAATTCTGGCAGTAAGCTAGATAATCTTGTAATAACTGAGAGTAAAGTGGAGGAGAAATTGTTAAAGATAAACACCTGAGGTGAATGGAATCTATTCAGTTATATTAGTAAAATAATAATAAGAGGAGTTTACCGCAATATAGTGCGTAGAACACTTTCGTATGATACCCTCCAGAAATTAAAACAGAAAAAACGAAAAAATCGACAACTTACCGGTACATTAGAGTAAAATATAAATAATTAAATAATCAATTTAACACAATTCAAATCAATTTAAAACAATTAAAAATGAAATTAACGCAATTAAAAGAATCTAACGAAAATATTCAAAACGATTTTCCTTCCTGAAGCTGACAACGCTTTTCAACCGTATGTCGTGATCACAGGAATGAAAATTACCGAATCGGGTTAAAACTGGTACTTAAATAGAGATTATTTGTCTTCGCGCATGCGCGTAAAGGTCCACGCATCAGAGATCAAATATGGCCGCCGAACATTAACAGAATTCTGGTGTAATTTAATTTCAACGATTTCTGCAATTAATAGTCGCGTATAATTACGTTGAACGTTAAGTATTTTGGTTTCGTTAAATAAAAAAGTATGTTTTTCGTTAATGGCATGAAAGGCTAATTCTGACGCTGCTGAACGAGATGCACGAACCGAGGCTTCATGTTGATTTACATGAATATTAAGAGAAAATCAGGTTGAACCCTGATAAGACGAGTCGCAATCACCGCAAGAAATGTTGTATACCAGATCATTAATTTGTATTGCGAACGCTGAAAGAACCGATATTAGTAAAATAATATTAGTAATATTATTATCACGTAGAACATATTGAGTGGTACAGCTCTGATTCATACTATCTAATTCAGTTATATTAAAGGCAGCAGCAAAGGAAATAAGCAAAGCCATAATTATGAGAGCTTCCCTGGACTGAGGGAGAGGTACCCATGGACTGGAGATGTGCAAATGTGACCCCAATCCACAAAGGAGGATCAAAGGGAGACACAGGTAGATTAACTTCTGTTCCAGGGAAATTAATGGAGGCACTGGTTAAGGAAGCATTGCAAGATCATCTAGACAAGACTTCAGTTATAGCTCGGACACAGCATTGGTTTGTTAAGGGGAAGTCTTGTCTGAATAATTTGATTGGATACTATGATGTAGTCACAAAGGAACTGGATGCAAAGAATAACTTTGATATTATATATTTGGATCTTAGAAAAGCCTTTGATACTGTTGCACATGGAAGACTGCTGCACAAATTGGAGCAGTGTGGCATTGGAGGCAAATTGCTGCTATGGATAAAGGGATGATTGAGCGGGAGAAGACCGAGAGTGGTAATCAATGGACACTGCTCTTCATGGACTAATGTTATTAGTGGAGTCCCTCGGGGTTCAGTGTTGGGTCCATTGTTGTTTTCTGTATTTATAAATGATACTGATGATGGTATATCAGGCTTAATGTCCAAGTTTGCAGACGATACGAAGATCAGCAGGGTTGTTAATGACAGTACACTGCTGCAACAGGATCAAGAAAAGTTGAGCAGATGGGCTGAGAGATGGCAAATGAAGTTTAATCTTGACAAATGTAAAGTACTACATATGGGAAACAGTAATCCCAGAGTAACATATCAACTCTGACAGTGGTAGAGAATGAAAAGGACCTGGGAATTGTAATTGTGCAGGCAGATATGAAGTTTTCTGAGAAGTGCAGACGGTCTGCAAGAGTAGCTCATGGTGTCTTGTCAATGATATACAGGAATTTTTCTAGCAGGGATAAGGAGGTTATTATCCACTTGTATAAGGCAATGGTCAGACCACACCTTGAGTACTGTATACAGGTCTGGAGGCCTCATTTTAAGAAGGATGTAGAGCTGTTGGAACGAGTACAGAGAAGAGCAACAAGATTAGTGAATGGAACAAAGGGTTGCTCTTATGAAGAAAGGCTTAAGTTTTGCAAATTACAGTGTCTGAAGACTAGGTACCTGCGAGATGATCTGATTGAGGTGTATAAAGCCTTGAATGGTTTGAGTATGTTCAATGCTGATGGGATTCTTCCTCTTGCTCAGAATAATCGCCTTAGAGGGCATAAATTCAAATTGAGGAAAGACGGTTGTAGGATAGATGTGCAAAATTTTGCCTTTAACCAGCGGGTAGTTGGTTGGTGGAACAGACTTCCATCCCTTGTTGTGGAAGTTGATAGCTTAAATAAATTTAAGGCTCAGCTGGACAGGTATTTCGAATGAACGGAGGGGTGAAATGGGAGTGTTTTTTTTTTTTTTTTGGCTGATGCTGCATAAGCTTGCTTTCTTGCATCATATGCCTCTACTACTGCTAATGCTAATCAAAACATTTTAACTTCATATAAATTTCTGTTAGGTGAGGGACCAGAGTGGAGGATATAGAATTGAAACTGAGGTTAAAACTTTCTGAAGTAAATAGAAAAATGCTAAAAACATGGAATCAATACAATTTGTGAAAAAAAAAATAATAATAAAATAAAGTATTAATTTTTTTTTTTGGATTTCTTTTTGTTCAGTTTTAATGAAATTTGGAGAAGCTTGACAAATCTTTTTAAATTTCATTGAATGGATTTCATAAAAATCCATTCAATTGGATTTGAGTTATTATATACAGACAGCAGACACTATATACTGTGAACAAACCTAAAAATGGGGAGAGAGGCAGTAAAATATTTCATCCAGTGAGAATTGTGAAAAAAGGAAACGTCAGTATCATTCAAGTTAATAAGGCACATTTCATATCTTTAAAAATTTCTCATTCTATTTTTATTGTTGTGCACACCAATGATGGACAAAATTAAGATAAGAATCACAAAAGACAGAGTAATGTTTGTGAGATATATTAAAATTTGTACTAATATAAACATATCATTACTGATAAGTGTATAAAAAAGGAGAAAACTGAATAAGTAATAATTAATAAAAGATATAATAAGAGAGTCAGGAAAATCAAATCACGGAACAACTAACTGTGTGTTCCGTCCAGAACATTCAAAGTACTGGAATTAAAATAAATAACACATCTTGGTGGTGTGCAGCCCACAATATCATCTCAAATGACAGAGTTTGTAAATGAGTAGGCATTATTATGAGATGTGGCTGTTAAATAATAAGATTGCATGCACAGACCTACATAACTCTTTGTTTCACCACCTGTGAAACAAACAAATGACTGCAGTTGATCTCAAACTTTTCCATAATTGTGTGCCAAGTCATATTCCAACATTGAGAGAGGGTTTCATTAACTTGTGTTTTTGAAATTTGTCAGAAATATGACAGACAAAAATAGTTGAATAACAAATTTTTAACAAAACTAAAGAAAAGACCAACTGAAAATTATGATTTGTTATTAAAGTTTATGGAAAGATACTATGTCAATAGCTTGCATGTTTGAATGCCATAAAACATTTTTAAAAAAAAGAGAGAGAGAGAGAGAGAGAGAAGGTGGAAGATAATGAATGATCAGACCATCCAGTATCCATGAAAACTGATGAAAATGTGGATTGGGTAACAACAATGATTAGAAGTGATCACTATTTAAGCATTACAATGGTTGTATTAGAACTCAATATGAACAAAGAAACAGTTAGACAAATTTTAACTGAAAATTTAGGCATGGGAAAAGCGTGTGCCTAGATGGCGGCAAAAATTTTGAATGAAGGTCAAAGATTGAGAAGAAACACTGAAGCAAATCCAGACTATCTGAGTACTTTAATTACTTACGATGAAAGTTGGCTGTTCAAGTACAACCCAAAAACTAAAAGACAGTCCGTGTAATGAAAGACAAAACAATCCTCCAGACAAAAAAAAACAAAAAAAAACAAGAATCTCAAAATCAAAAACCATGCTTCTTGTTTTCTTAAATTTTAGCATTAGCATTAGTTGAGGCATACAATGCAAGAAAGCAAGCTTATGCAGCATCAGCAAAAAATGAAACCCGCCCATTTCGCCCATCCATTCACTCCAAATTCCTGTCTAGCTCATCCTTAAATTTATTTAAGCTATAAAGTTCCACAAGAAGAGATGGAAGTCTGTTCCACTAATCAACTGCCTACTGGGTAAAGGCAAATTTCCAAAAATACACCATTGTAGATTTCGTGTATCTTCTGCTCTCTTTAAAAAATCAGTAATCTGGGTTTGTTTCCTTTTGCTTGGATAAATCTTTGTGAATTTCATCATATAGAACTAAGCATTTTTGAAGCTACCTTTTGAACTTTGGGCTCCTTTCATTCAAGAATCTGCATTCAAAAAATAAGATTCAAATTGCTCGGCTAACTTTATGCCTTCCTGTATGCTTTTTAGTGTAAAATTTGGAATTTTAGAATTTTCATCTGCGCTATCATCCTCTGAATTGATTTGGTTTTACTTCTGCTGCCATTTCCACCAAATCTGCTTTGCCAGCCTCTTTTTCTACCAGTAATTCTTGAACGTCTTCAGTAATCATATCCTTTTTATTTTTTTCGGAGCATCGGTGACTAAGGCCACGTTACTCTGTGTATATTGTCTTTAAATTGCACGTCCTGAGATCGATTGTCTGTTTTGCTGGAAGAAAAACCAGTTTCCGGAAGAAAAAAACCATGCTACCCTTGCCCAAGCCTGACTAACTCAGCCATGTTGTGAAAAAAAGACCCAAAAAAATTCCTCCCATCACCGATGGGATTCGAACTCAGGTCTTTTCCACCTAGTGTGAGGAGGAGGGCGATTCTGTCTGTGCTGCCCACGAGGGCTTCAGTAGTCATATCATCAAAACCTTCCCCTGCTACCAATGTAGCAAATTCTACTATCACACCGATTCCATTTTCTGCCGGTTCAACCATACTGTCTGTTGTTATTTTGGCTTTTTAGGAGCATTAGCAACTAAGGCCATATTGCTCTGGGGATATGCGGTGGTCATTCCCTGACCTTTCCACATCCTCCGTATTTGGTGGTGACAGGCTCGAACCCCGGTCTAATCAAGAAGCGTGTGCTACGCACTACTGCTCCTTCCCACCTGGCTACGGAGGCGCCATCATACTGTCTGAATGAACTGCCTCTGGCCATACATTTTTCCACACGCTTTTAACATTGACTTATTTCAGCGATAAAGCTATGATTCTGATACAGTCCACAATTGAAAAATGTTTCCATGCCTCCATTACTTCAATAGATTTGGAATCAATTTTTTCCAAAATCCATTGTGTAACGATTTTCTGATGTAATGAGTTTTAAAGGTGGATATAATGCCTTGATCTAATAGCTGAATGAACGAAGTTGTATTAACCCAGTACAACTGTGGCGATAGGAACATAACTTCAACGTTTGGATGACTTAAATCTTTTGGATGGCCTAGTGTGCTATACAATAGTAATAAACTTTGAAATCTAGATTTTTCCACAAGTTCAATAGCACAGAGCGTAACACGGAGATTTTGCAACAAAATAAAATACAGGAATTTCTCAATAAATTTTTTTTTTTGACTAGCGAGTCAACAGCGGGGATTCAAAAAGAGTGGAAATGTTGAAAAATTACATCCAACATAATAACAGGGTTTCCCCGCACAAAAGCTCAAAAATACCCTGTTATGTGAGGTTTACTGAAATTCGCTAACCATGTTAGAGCGAAACCGTGTTATATAAGTATCGTATTGTGCGAGAATTGCTGTAATTTATCAATTGTGTTAGAGTAAAACCACGTTGTAGAAGTGCTGTGTTATACGGGGGTTGCCTGTACTTTGTAGTTGGCTACGTATAAACATGATGCCATAGCACAAACCGATACATTAATAAATAACTAAATAAATATGGTGCAATCAATAAGGGGTATGATGATCATCATATTTGATGGCCATGCAGACCTCTTGTGTCACATACATCAATAAGAGGTTGTCCAATAGCAAGTAAAGCAACAAATTCCATTCCTCCATAAAATTAATTTTATTAACGGAGAGTCTTCAGAAGTAGCTGAAAGCTTGCAGTTCACTGCTCCTAGGGAAACCCATGCATGTTTAATGAAATTCAGGTATTACTAGTCGCATTCTTCAGGTATTCTGGCATCAACTGAGTCTTATGAAGGACAAAAATATAATTTATAAATAGGCAATTGGGATCAACACTGAAGTGCCTCCATTATCATCACACAAGTATGTTGCACAAACTGGGTATAACAGATTTAGATGGGTAGTAGTCATAATGAAACTAAGGTATCCCTAAAAAGTCACACTTTGAGCTCCAGGATCTCATATACCTCTGGGAATCAAGAGGACTCTGCAAAGTACCGAAGGGATGTACAATTGATAGTGATGAGTTCTAGACTACCACTAATCTTTAGATCAAATGACATTTGGAATCTAACTGTATGCTGAATTAAGACTTACAGAGAAAGGTACACAGTGATTTTTTTTTTTTTTTTTTTTTTTTTTTTTACGAAAACCCCAAACACGAAAGGTATCAAAACCTATAGTACTTAGTACCGTGCATGGGTTGAAGGAGAAGTATGGGGGGGGGATGCCGGAAACTTTGCTCTAGAGACTAAACATGGGTTTCACCACTTCAAGCCTCCAATAAGCAAAGTGGTGGTATTGCCAACGTTCAAGTCATGCGTTAAGTAATACCAACTGAAATAGGCTCTACAATGGTTGTAAGCAAACAGGACAAAGCCACTGGTTACCCAGTGTAGTCTACTTTAATTAAGAGAAGGTTATATTATTTTCAATGTTCATCTCTTTTTAAGTGTAGTGTACACAGTTTGAGAGCAAGCTGCCACGATGTCATATAATTATGCTACTTTGTTAAAAAAGAACTGATCATCTTCGGTTGAGATAATTCTTGGTTCATCTCTTGATATTGTTTCCAAAGTTTTACTACACTTTTATCAATACATTTGGCCATCTTGCCACATCAGCATGTGACCATGCTACTTCAGGTCTACAACCCTCCATCTCCTATATGGTTATGACATGAAGGACAGCTTCCCTTTTATGGATGACCTCAGTAATTTACGTTATTGCACTCCAGAAGATTAACATTAAATTGGTATTTGGAATTTGTAGTAAAAATTATATAGTAGTAACATAGTTTAAAATTATAATTTACTGTTATTTTAAATACCAAGATGTGAAAAGTGGTATGTTATCATAATTTCACTCATTAGAGTATATACATTAAGCCTGATGTAGCCAAGTGGTCAGGAGTGAAAGTGCAGTACTACACGCTCTTTGAGTGGACCAGGGTTCAAGCCTGTGACTGCTAAATACGATTAATGTTTGTATTGATGATTCATTGTAAACTCTACTGACCTGGTTGTTATGCCGGAGTATAAACAAGAGCATATATATATATATATATATATATACGTTTACAATAGTTCGATTTTCTTAAGTACTGGTGTTTTATACATATAGGTATTGGCGTTAATACAATACTGGTCTTTAAGTTAGCCTAGTCTCGGTTATCTTAAATTCACATGGCCTATACATTTAGGAACTTATTGCGTATTGCTAAAGAAATTTTCATGATAATTACTGATGAAAATTTTTTATGTATCTGTAGCAATAGGTAATCATCAATACTATTTTATAACTATATAATAATATTTATACAATTTATACATTTTTGCTTTACATCATGTGGCCGTCAATCCCCTACTTCATCGGGGGCTTTGAGTGGATTAACAGCCCATTCGATGTAATGCTTTTGTACTCACCCGTTTCTGTTTGTATCTATCACAGCTTTGCTATTTTATTTAATTCTGGATACTAAGGACTTATGTTTATATTAATTTTCTTAATTATTGTTAGCTAAACTAGTATTAATTATGAATTAGTTAATTTTTTACAATCTCTTCAGCAACTGTGATAGAATACACAAAGCCCAACGGGTAAGCATTTTATATTGTTATACTACAACTACTTACTTAAATGTGGTCCAGTGGAGGTCGTGGAGTCGAAAAGGGAATTTCCCGCTTTTAATTTGGTTTTATGTATGGTAATTTTTATGGCGCAGTCGCATTAGCATTTCACTGTGTGCTGATGTCGCATTGGCCGAAGTCCCCGATTTTCAAGCCAATTGGTGGTTTGTTGTTGGTTCGATGAAATTCTGTTAAATTTCTGTAGTTTTGTGTTAACTTGTGGTTAAAATTCCTGTATTTACATGTGTATTTACATTAATTTTTACATTTGTTTTATGCCTTACCTCGGACTGTGCCGGTACCACTTTTCCAAGGCGTAATAGCACGTGTATGTCCAGAGGCAAAGCTATATACATATATACAGCCTCTTACTATGGGGGTTTTTTTGTTGGGGGGGGTTCAATTTTGGCAAAGGTTGTAGTGCAGTCAGGCGACGGGCCTCGTCTGAGTGCAATAAACCTTATAATCTTGGGGATACTCTTTTGAGTAATTACTATTTTATTTTTAGATGGTTTTTGATGAAAGTATGCGGGTCTACATTGGGGTGGTGTTTTCTGATATTAGCGTATATGGCAGTTTTTATATGATATTTACTGTATTGTTTGGGAATTTTATTTATATCCAGTGTTCTGATGAGTTTTTGTATTGCTATCTTTCTGCTATTTATATTGCTGCATATTTTTAATAGTCTGTTTGTTTGGTTTCTTATGGTATTCCCGTGTATATGTTTAGCTATGTTACTATCCCAGTGTGTAAGTTTTATTGTTTCGAAATTAAAATGGTCTCTTTTGTCATAGTGTTGTGTACATATTTTGTCTGTGTTGATGGCAATTTCGCTGTCTAGGTAGACAGCTTTTTGGTTATTATCTGGATTTGTGCATTCAATTTTTAGGTTGGGTAAGTGTTCTTTGCTACGTTTATAAAGTTGTCATGGTTGATCACGAGTACGTCATCTATGTATCTGTAGAATTTTATTTTGTTGGTAATGTTACTTTCATAATAGTGCAGGTAGAGGTTAGCCATGGCACATGAACTGCTGGAGCCCATAGCTATCCCCCAGCTTTGTATATATGTTCTGCCCCCCATTAGAATGTAATTGCCTTTAACACTGATTTTTGTGAGGTCATTCCAGTATTGTTTTTTGCATTGCAGTATGTTTTGATGTTTTTGGTAGTATATCTGTAGTACTTCTGTTAGGTTGTCGTGTGCTATACTTGTGAAGAGGTTTTTGAAGTCATATGTGTTTATACTTTTTATATGATTGCTTTGTTTTTTTAGGTCGTCCAAATATTCTTTGTTGTTGGTGATAATTCTGGTGTTTTCGATTTCTTTGGTGATGCTTTTTAATTTGTCTTCCATAATCTTACTAGTATACTTGATGTAGCTATTTTTGCCTGAAGTGATGAATCTTTTTCCCGTAGGTATCTTGTGATATTTTGGAATCCAGTAAATGTAGGGGTATTGCATCCTGTCTATTTTAATTTTTAGTTTTTTATGCATGGCCAAAATTTTTTTGCTGATGCTGTTTGGATTGGCGTCTATGTACTTGTATGTTTCATTGTCATGCAATTCTTCTTTAATGGCTTCCATGTAGAATTTCTTGCAAATGATACTGAAATTATTGTTTGCTTTGTCGGTTCTAGTGATAACGAATTTGTTTTGTATTTCTTTAATTTTATTGTTGATGGTTTTTAAATTTAAGTGTTTGTTATTTTTATTATGTTTTTGTAGTGTTATGTTTTCCCTGAAGCATTCTAATATGTTTTCCGTATTGGCGTTTATCCAACATTGGAATGATTCTATGGGTTCATTGTTTTTGTGTGCTGCTTTGAATGCAAATTGTAACAGATCTGTGTATATTGATTTTTTTATATAATCCAACCTAATTGGGGTGTTGGGTCTGAATTTTGTACCCTTTTTCATTGTTTCTCTTAGTGTTTTGTCTTCGATGATATTGAGGTCTCCTGTTACTATATGATTGTAATGTGTATTGATGAAATTTTTATATCTACTTTCCTGGCAGTGACATGGTTGTTCTTCTTCATTCATTTTATTAATGGTGTTTTTGTAATTGCAGATGGTTAGTCCTATGGGTTTGGTGTATTTGTATCTAATTTTGTATCTGTATCTAATAATTGTATTTGTATCTATTAAATAAAATAGCAAAGCTGTGATAGATACAAACAGAAACGGGTGAGTATAAAAGCATTACATCGAATGGGCTGTTATATCTACTTTCCTGGCAGTGACATGGTTGTTCTTCATCATTCATTTTATTAATGGTGTTTTTGTAAATGCAGATGGTTAGTCCTATGGGTTTGGTGTATTTGTATCTAATTTTGTATTTGTATCTAATAATTGTATTTGTATCTATTAAATAAAATAGCAAAGCTGTGATAGATACAAACAGAAACGGGTGAGTATAAAAGCATTACATCGAATGGGCTGTTAATCCACTCAAAGCCCCCGATGAAGTAGGGGATTGACGGCCACGTGATGTAAAGCAAAAATGTATAAATTGTATAAATATTATTATATAGTTATAAAATAGTATTGATGATTACCTATTGCTACAGATACATAAAAAATTTTCATCAGTAATTATCATGAAAATTTCTTTAGCAATACGCAATAAGTTCCTAAATGTATAGGCCATGTGAATTTAAGATAACCGAGACTAGGCTAACTTAAAGACCAGTATTGTATTAACGCCAATACCTATATGTATAAAACACCAGTACTTAAGAAAATCGAACTATTGTAAACGTATATACACTGGCACGTATAATGTTCAATTGGCCAACATGGCAATAACAATGGCATTAACGATGCACAAAAGACAGATTAAGAAACAATAGAATGATAATACAAAAGAATTATAATAAGTACTCTGTTCGTACCCAAGCATTGCAAAAACGGCTACTGGGACAACAGAAAAAGCTATAAAGAAATTAAATAAAACTACTATATTAGAAAACTAAAAATAAAACACGAAATGAAACAGCATAAAAAATTCCTACATTTAGGTATTACGGAACATACATAAAGGGCCTTAAATTAATTACAAAATGCACAATAGATAACAACATGGACGCTAAAACAAATAAGAATAACATGCTGTACGGGTATCACAGCATAAAAGGCACCCCGGGACCGAAAATGACCACGCGGGACCCGTCTCTTCATAACAATGGTCACTTAGCATACAATGCCGCCACACCACTAGGGAGAAAAGAAGCAAATAACCTAAAACGTCTAAACAATGAAAATATCGGGCTACACGCACAACAAATAAAACAACTCAAATTCAAAAAATGCAACAGCAAACTCTGTAAAACCTGTCCCTACATGCACAACATACACCATCAAAATTCTAAAGAAGTGCCAACATTCTGTCACACCAAAAATGTAATCTACCTAATTACATGCAGGTTATGTGGGATACAGTACATTGGACAAACAAGTACAGAACTCCACCTTCGGATGAACCTTCACAGATCACAAATAAACAGATATGATGAAAACGCTGCAACGGACGTCCAACAAAACAGGACAGACAAATACAATAACGAAATCGAATACAGACATTTCAAAAAGCATGACTTTGCCAACATATCCATTGCCATTCTAAACATTATTGATAACAACACACAAAGAGGAATCATGGAAGATATGTACATTCTATTATATAAATCCCTATATCCTTATGGATTAAACAATCGATTCAACGGAAGGAACTTCGCATTCACCAGCCCAGAAATATGTACTTACAACATTTTCCAGATCAGCAAAAACTGGCAATATAATGGGATTAAAAACGGAAAATTACAGGAATACAATAAAAGCAACAGCAAAATACCAATAAATATCAATGATTTCGAAAAACTCTTAACAGAATGGGATACAGACCCCATAAACACCAAAAATATACACAACACACTATTCTCTATTAAAATAAGCAAACTTAGAGCACTTAGCAAAATATACCAAAGGCAAAAAACTCAGAACATACACCTCAACAATATACTTGAAGACATATTTAAATTCAGAATAGGCATAAAATTCAACGTACACACTAAAAAAGAGTACTGCATAATAAAATACCAAAACCGTTTATACGACACAGTTAATATCGGTAATATCATTAATAATAACAAAAGTTACCTACCTATCAAAAACACACAAATAAAAATTAGATACAAATACACCAAACCCATAGGACTAACCATCTGCAATTACAAAAACACCATTAATAAAATGAATGAAGAAGAACAACCATGTCACTGCCAGGAAAGTAGATATAAAAATTTCATCAATACACATTACAATCATATAGTAACAGGAGACCTCAATATCATCGTAGACAAAACACTAAGAGAAACAATGAAAAAGGGTACAAAATTCAGACCCAACACCCCAATTAGGTTGGATTATATAAAAAAATCAATATACACAGATCTGCTACAATTTGCATTCAAAGCAGCACACAAAAACAATGAACCCATAGAATCATTCCAATGTTGGATAAACGCCAATACGGAAAACATATTAGAATGCTTCAGGGAAAACATAACACTACAAAAACATAATAAAAATAACAAACACTTAAATTTAAAAACCATCAACAATAAAATTAAAGAAATACAAAACAAATTCGTTATCACTAGAACCGACAAAGCAAACAATAATTTCAGTATCATTTGCAAGAAATTCTACATAGAAGCCATTAAAGAAGAATTGCATGACAATGAAACATACAAGTACATAGACGCCAATCCAAACAGCATCAGCAAAAAAATTTTGGCCATGCATAAAAAACTAAAAATTAAAATAGACAGGATGCAATACCCCTACATTTACTGGATTCCAAAATATCACAAGATACCTACGGGAAAAAGATTCATCACTTCAGGCAAAAATAGCTACATCAAGTATACTAGTAAGATTATGGAAGACAAATTAAAAAGCATCACCAAAGAAATCGAAAACACCAGAATTATCACCAACAACAAAGAATATTTGGACGACCTAAAAAAACAAAGCAATCATATAAAAAGTATAAACACATATGACTTCAAAAACCTCTTCACAAGTATAGCACACGACAACCTAATAGAAGTACTACAGATACACTACCAAAAACATCAAAACATACTGCAATGCAAAAAACAATACTGGAATGACCTCACAAAAATCAGTGTTAAAGGCAATTACATTCTAATGGGGGGCAGAACATATATACAAAGCAGGGGGATAGCTATGGGCTCCAGCAGTTCATGTGCCATGGCTAACCTCTACCTGCACTATTATGAAAGTAACATTACCAACAAAATAAAATTCTACAGATACATAGATGACGTACTCGTGATCAACCATGACAACTTTATAAACGTAGCAAAGAACACTTACCCAACAGACCTAAAAATTGAATGCACAAATCCAGATAATAACCAAAAAGCTGT